>NW_028277664.1:0-274270 GCF_059751315.1 Micrasema longulum
TGCCGCCGGAAGGAATGCGACGTTCATGGCTAGCAAGTGCCGAGTTAGCCCGCTACGAGCGCTATCAATTCCACGCCTGGAATTACAAGCCGCGCTCATGGCCGCACGACTGGCGGCCACAATCAAGAAAGAATGCGGAAGTAATATACGCGATACCTACTACTGGACAGATTCTACTACGGTGCTGTGCTGGGTCCAGAGTGATTCGCGCATCTTCACGCCATTTGTAGCCCACCGCCTAGGGGAAATAGATGAGCTAACGAACGCTCAAGAGTGGCGGTGGGTACCAGGAAAGAAGAACCCCGCTGATCTCGGGACGCGGGACGGCGAGATACCAGACATCTCCCCGGCCGGCATGTGGTTCAGTGGGCCGAGTTTCATAAAGAAAAATAAAAGTCAATGGCCGCCGCTCAAGGTAATAACGGCGACCCCGGATACAAGCAGTGAAATAAAGTGTGCGAACAGTGCCATCGTGATGACAGCCCTCCCGGACGAAAGAAGATTTTCCTCCTGGCGGAGACTGATCAGGACTACAGCGTGGGTGTTGCGCTTCATAAACCGCTGCAGGAAAAAGAATACAGGAAGCGCGACACTCATCGCCCCGGAACTCAAGGCATCAGAGAGGGCGTGGATACTCATAAGCCAGACAGACAGTTACCACGCCGAGATAGCCGCAATTAGACGGGGGGAGTGCCTCCCGCGGAACAGCCGCCTGCTGGGCCTCACTCCCTACCTCGATAAAGATAGCGTCCTCAGAATGGGGACGCGAATTATGGAAGCCCCCGCGGTGAGCGAGCAACTAAAGGCGCCCGTCATACTGGACGGAGCGCACGCCTATACGCGTCTATTGATAAGGCATTATCACGAGTCGCGGCAACACGCAAGTACAGAGCGGACACTCAGCGAACTCAGACAACAGTTCTTTATAACACGATTACGGACAAATATAAGGAAAATTATATACGAGTGCCGCTACTGTCGAATACAGAAGGCCCGCCCGCAGCCTCCGCTCATGGGACAGCTGCCTGCCGGCCGACTCGATCATCACGTAAGGCCTTTTACCCACTGTGGGGTGGACATGTTCGGGCCCGTATACGTAACTATCGGAAGACGCCGGGAGAAACGATACGGGGCCCTGTTTACGTGCATGGTTACGAGGGCCGTGCATATTGAAATTACACCGTCGTTGAGTACTGACTCGACGGTGCAGGCCCTCAGAAGGATGGCGGCCCGCAGAGGACATCCGACAACGCTCTACTCGGACAACGGGACGAACTTCAGAGGCGCAGACAAAGAGATGGCGGCCGCCATGAAGGAACTAGCCCACGATCCCGAACTACAGAACGAGGCGACAAGGAGAGGGATCAAATGGGTGTTCAACCCGCCATCGGCGCCACACATGGGGGGAGCCTGGGAACGGCTCGTCCGGTCGATAAAGGGGGCGCTTATGGTGATTCTAAAGGAACAAGCCCCCCGAGAGGAAACGCTAATGACAGCGATAGCGGAGGCCGAGTACACAGTAAACACTCGGCCCCTAACCCACGTCTCGCTTGATAGTAGCCGAGACGACGCTCCGCTGACTCCGATGCACTTTCTCATCGGGTCGAGCGGGGCCAGCCGCATCTGGCCGATTACAGAGACGCGCCGCCCGTACTGTGCCTCAGAAACAATGCGGGTGGCGCAGAAACTAGCCGACGCATTTTGGAAAAGATGGATGAGGGAATATCTCCCGACGTTGGCACAGCGACGGAAGTGGCAACAGGCCGCCACACCGATCATGGTCGATGACCTGGTCATAATAACGGACGCCGCCCTCCCGCGGAATGAATGGCCGCGGGGACGCGTCATAGCAGTCACACCAGGGAAGGATGGACAAGTCAGGAGCGCCCGGGTCCAGACAGCCACCGGAACCTACACACGACCCGCCGTCAAGCTCGCCGTGTTGCAAATCAAGGACGACGTCGGCGCAGAGATGCCTCCTCGGCAGGGGGGAGTGTTGCCGACGTAAAAGTACATGCACCAACTTGGCGGCCCTTCCTGGGGTTTTAATGTAGCATAGGAGGCTTCAGTATGTGTAAGCGATCTACCACCTCCTCAATAAAGACTAGTATTTGTCACTTTCGGGGGTGGTGATCGCCATACTGAAGCCCACATATAGATTAGAATTCATGAAAATATTTGTATGCCCATAATGTGTTTTTATGTTGTTCTGTATAAGTGTTGATCGCCGCGCGGTCGGCGGGGAACTGCGGCCGGTAGCGGGAGGGTGGGGACCTTATACGTGGCGCGAGAGAGACCGATAGAGCCGGCAAATGTGCTCGCTATCTCTCTCGCCGCGTGATTGGTCAACCTAGCACCGCCCGCTATTGGCCTAGCCCACCGCCGCACGGCAAAATGTTGTATATATAGCCCCGCCGGGGAAAAATAAAGTCAGTCATCTCACCACACTACTAAGGCTTTCTACTCTCCACTTCACCTCCCTACCTCGCTTCAAACCGGACCTCATCGCCACCTGGATTCGAACACCGCTACCCCCCTGGACTTGGAACTCGGATACTCTTTGGATTGGATTTTGGACCCCGGATAATTTGGACCCTTGGATACTTCCCCGGAACACACCCCGCCGTTCCCACCGACGGAGAGATACCGGCCTTACAACCCGGTTGCCTGACTCAGGATTGCGGCCGCCAGCGCTACTCGCTAGCGACCCCGCAAGGGATCTCTAGGCGACGATACCTCCCCCGGAGCTTATCGTTCGTCGGCCGAGGCCCGCCTACGCCCGGCCACTCTGCGTTTGACACCAGCACCTATAGAAATACAGTTCTTGTGACGGGCGCGATTGCTACGGACGAAGCAGTGATCCGCCGCGTCTGTTACACTATGAATATACATAATAATATACAAATAACGTGAATTACATGAAAATGTATAATCTAAAATAAAAAGGAAGTCGCAAAAATAATTCAATCGCATAAGAAGCATGTAAGTCATAAAAGCTAGAGAAACACTGATCCACCGGTAAAAGTTCAGGGCTGTCTAAAACAAATATGCTTTGGGTTGCGTTTCGTGCTATTTTTGTTAACTTTGGTTTGTAGGTCCTAGCAGGGGCGAATCGTCAAATAAGCGATTATGCACAGCTTACCATTATATTTGACTTAAGATAATATTTTTTTTATAGTAATCATGTTTATGGGAATAAAAATGTTATTTATTATAAATCACCGTTCATATCTTCCTACAAAAAGATATCTATGAAGTGCACCCAGCCCATTCTCAGTGAACAATGAATATAGCCGATTACTTCAGCTTATTCTTCTATACAAAAAAGTACACTGTATTTTTCGTCTTTAACCCAAGTCGGCTTTTTTAATACTAAAATAAACTTGCGGATTATAAATATATTTTTTGAAGATTCTCTATTTGGAAACTAGTATTTCGAACTTTATTTCCGAAGGACAATGTGTTTTTCTAAACGTACTTTTAAAAAAATCAAGATGAAAAATATTGTTTCAACGACACAATTTATGTTTTAAAAATTAAATTAAAATTTACCTATTTTACCAAAATGACATTACAAATTAAATTAAATATTTAAGCCGTTATGTTGGGACAGCATATCAAACTAAAAACCATGAACAATGGTTCGACATTATTAAGGTATAATACTCCCCTAAAGAAAGAGTATTTGCCTCTTAAACATAGTTTCACCGATGTGAAAGATGTCGATCTCCAAAGTGAAAGTGTTCAGCTGCTTGACTGTTTTTCTAATAGATATGACCAGAGACAGGTTAGTTCTGAACGCTGGGAGGTAGAACAGTATGTGCTGACGCTGTCAGAGATAACCATCAGGAATATACAAATTAATATTCTCTATAATGTCCGAGTCCTAGATGAAACCTTGCATCAGTCTGAAAAAATACGTCAGTGTGAATCCATCACTTCTAAGTTGCAAACTGTTTGTCCCAAGCATGTCTAAGGGAAATAAAATTGGATAGAACCTTTCAACTGGATAACTACCATTAATACAGGTTACCCTATTTAATAAACTCTTCGAAATAAATGTAAAATACCTATAATAAACTACAGTGGACACTCGCCAGCAAGGCGAATTCATGCGTTTGCTAATGAATGTGTATCAATTCATTATCTTCAAATTTAAATCGATTGATTTCAATTCTGTTCTTTTTATGTATATATGTATTTTATGTATACTCAAATTCATGTTTCTTATATGTTAAACTTTTTTTTCTTATTCTTCTTGATTATTTTTTTTTGCTTTGTTTGTGTAAAATACATTTATGAATTCATTATATATGTAAAACAAGTAAAACCCTGTAAGGCGTTTAAATAAATAAATAAATATGTAAGAAAGACACAAATTAGCTCCAAAACAAACACAGCCAGAAGCCAGCGGTCAAAACCAAAATCGAACTTTTCTGTGTAATGCTGGAAAAAAACTGTAGGGGTTCCAGTAATTTAAAAATAAACTTGCAGATTTTTACTTTCATCAAATGATCGTTTACCTTATTACTTGTTTTTGATGAATATATTTTTATTTCATGTACCTATCTTATTTCATAATTTTTGGACGATTTTTTAGAATTTTTCAGTATCTGAGATTATATTGAAATTACGGCCGGTTTCAATAATTTATTTTATTTACTTACTTAAGTTAGTTAATATTACATTGTATATTAACTAATATATTTACAATTATAACAAATACTTATTAAATATTTCTTACATAACTACATTATTACAATAAACATAACATTTTTTTTTTAAATCCGTAAGTTTTCTTTCATTCTTCATACTTTCAGGCATCTCATCAAATAGTTTTAACCCTTTATACATTAAGCTATTTTGTGATTTTGTTTTTTTCTTAAGTGGTAGTCAATCGACATAATTTATTATTATTCGGAAGATTTGAAAGATCTTGTAGTGTATCCCACGTAGGATGTTTGACAGTCTACTCATGATAGGATATAATAAATCTTCTTCTTGCCTTCCCATCCCCCTCCTTTCTTCATAATGAAGTGTAGATTTTTAGTATTTTTTAATGATAAAATAAAACGTACACATACCTACCTAGATTATGCCCCGACACTTATTATTTTCTCGAACCAAACGGTCTGGGTAGGTAAGGAAAAAAGGACTTAATATGCTTGCCTTTATAATGCATATGGATTTAAAGCGTCAATAAATAAATCAATATAATTCGAAGTTGCTTAGCTTATTATTCTTCATCTTTTTTTATTTAAAATAAATTTACCTAGTTAGTTATTTACTATGACGTGTTTTGATACAACAGTCCTTAATAATGTTTATGATTATTTTTATAAATTATAGAAAACATATCGTTGAAAACTTAGGTAAATATATTTTTATGTAAAACATCGTTTCAAAATTCCTGTATTTCAAAATGTCTCGTATTTAGCTTTATGTTACACAATAATTTTAAACCGTTTGCAGAGGGGATTAGTTTTAAAATACCATGAAATTCGACCAATAAATTTCACTTATTAATTTAAATGATTCAAAGACGTGGAAACTTACAAAAATGAATCAATTAGATCGTTTATTTGTCACGTGGTCAACCCTGTTACATTATCGGTGTAACTCTACAATTTCTTCCTCCAGTACTTCATCCGCCCTTTACACCCTTACTACCCTCCCTCAGCACCCCTCACCTTATCCAGTTGTTGCCCAACCGTGTCGAGTGTGGGTACTTTTCTGGCGCATGCGCCGATAAATCGACCCCACGATAATGTTACAACTCGAGTTTTTAGAGTATGCTCGTGGTGACTTAAAAAAATGTGTTTTTTTATATTTTTAATATAATTATGTATTTAAATATATTTTTAATATTATTATTAATTCTGACTTTCCTTACGTCGAAATTTTTTAACCTTGAAACATTTATTTTGTTTATTTATTACAACATCTTTTTCTTCTTTTCCACATCCGCTTCTAAGTGGAGTATGTGGACATTACCAGTTGCCTCCAGGAGACCCTATTGCCAGCCAACATTTTTGCCTCTTCCCACGTCAATCCAGCGTCCTTTAATTCTGCCGAATAAAGTCGAAATTATTTATTACAGCTAACAGCTCATAATACTTTATCACATAAAAAAAGTCACGTATCTCTTACTCCGTGAGACTTAAAGCCCTGTGTTGAGTTGAGATTCAATAGTTAAGGTGATTCCCTATTTACGTAGTGTTTATTGCATCATAAAATATAATATTTCTACTTTGAAAAAAATACGTTTTTCCAGTCGCTCTTTTAAGTCGTTAAACCTGTAAATACAATAGAAATTGCACAAAAAAATACAATTAAGATCATCTACAAAAACAGACTATTTCCTAGAAATGAATTAAAAGTAGAGAGGACTCCTTAGTTTTAGAAAATTACATTTGTTTCAGTGCCTTAAATATGTTCACTTAAAAAGGTAATTATTTAGCAATAATTTAAATCGGATTAACAATAGATCCGACAGTGTACTGTCAGTTCCAGGATGCAGAACTAAGTTTGCACAGAGGCACTCCATACGTGTTGGTCCAAGATCCTTCATTCTTCTACCTAAGGAATTACAAAACATTTAATAACTGACACCGCTTAAAGTAGGTTTGAGGTCTTGGATTAGCATGGAAGGAATAGATAGATACCTTCTTTAAAAAATAAATTAAATTAAAATTTGTAACATTAGCATAATTATGTTTTTTTTTTTTTCATTGTTATATCATATTATCTAATATGCTATTAAGTTATTAATCAGTAAAAAAATAATGGCCCATGCTCAGACGCTAAAGTCTTTGTGGACATTTATTTCAAATTATGTTAAAGATAAATTTTAAGATGTATTTTTTTATTAAAATTCTATGTAAATATATGTACGAAAAAATAAAAAAATACATGGTTTACAAACATTTTAACCACTACACCTTGAGGGGATCGTTACTAATCGAATGAATTTCGACTTTTTACAATAAAAAACCTATAGTAAATATACTAATCCTGTGTGGATAATATCGTATGAAAACAAATTTAAAAATTATAATTTTAACAAGTAAGCAACAGTCGGCTATCGCCAACTAAAATAAACAATAAACGTTAAATAAACAAAGAAGAATAAAATTAAAAAGAGGAATCTGTAATTTAAAATAATAACAGTCGTCCATCGCCGACTGCTACATGCCAGCGATTTCGGCACTTTGGGCCTCATTTTATCAGCCTTGCGGGTCTTAATGAATCTGTCCTAGTAGCCTTATCGATCGGCCCTACGGGCCTTAGTTGATTGGCTCTTAGGGCCTTGGTTAATTAGGGTCTCGAATGCGCTCTATCAGTTATCTTTAATACAAATAGTTAAAACCAGTATTTTTTAATATTGGCAGTTTATAAGGTACCTTTGATAATAAGAGACATTTCGCACCTTTATAAGAAAAGTGACACTACAAAAATGTTGATTTTGAGTAGTGTCACTTATGTTTTTTTTAAAGATTTATTTTTATTTATTTATTATTTACGGCGGATGCCATGTAGTATACTGGTTAGCGCGTTAATTTAACAAACAAGATGTCTCGGGTTCGATTCTCAACATGGTTGGCATGAAATATTTATTTAGAATGTTTTTTTTCGTATAGTATCTGGACTGGCACTTGAAGCTTAAGACTGATCTTTTTACCTACATGTAACAAAAATTATCAGGTTACGCTGCGATTCGTGTACAAATGTAGTGCCCTATGAACCGTTAGATGCGGAAAGGGAATGGTGAAGATGAAAAAATAATTTCATCTCTGGTTATCTATAAAACATCCGTGTCATTTCAATTTAAATAATAAATATCATACCTATTCATTATATTTTATTAATTATTTTGGAAAATTAAACATTTAAATCAATTAAAAATTAACCTTAAAAAGGAAATTTTTTAATTAATTAAAAATTATCTCGAAAATAAAATGTTACCATAAAACTAAAAAATCTTGTCTTAAAAAATAATTAAGAGATAAATTCATATAGTAATAATAATACATTAAAGTGACTTTTGTCAAAAAAATTAAAAAGAGAAACTATACTGAACGCAGCGTCGCGTTGATGGTAGATTGCACACGTGCAAAGGTAATAAGTAAAAAAAGGTCAGCATATCATTTAAATAATGAATTCAAGTATTCGACCTTTTGATTTAAAAGTCTATTTGAATATCCATTCTTGGAAGTTTTACATACTGGGATAGCAATGCTCCCCGAATAAGCAAAAAAAAAATACTGCAAGAAATCATTTAAAAAACTGGATATTTTGCATTATTCACGTGTGACGGATATGGCAGATAGAAGGATAGAAAGAATAATTGTATTGATAACAACTATGTTAAGAATTATATATTTTTTTATGAATTATATACTTGCATCTCATATAAGACTGTGAATATTCCGTTTCTACATTCATTCTTCCTTATTCCATTTGTTGTTGTCCTACCATCCTGCGACCAAGTGACATTGTGAAAAGTGTTACTCTGATAAATCCTTATCATATCCTGCATCTGCATACTTCTGACAAAGGGAAACTAGTGTTACATAAACAACGTAAAACATACATCCCATCAAAATCTACATGATTCCGGTATCTGTACAGTAGTAAAAGTGAAGTGCTTCATACAAGAAACAAACGGAAGAATTTAAAAGTGAGTAAACAATAAATATACAGTCCAAACCCTCTCCTGGTGTTATCAGTGTTCAGTTCCTGAAAGGTATTGAGCCAAAAAAACAAGGCAGGTACAAAACATACAACATGCTCCAAAAATTAAACCTTTCGAGCGTCAGCTGATTGTAATCTCGGACAGCTAGAAATATAGACCCTTCAGGCTTCATAATGTAATGTATTTAAGGTATTCTCCATCCCTGTTGTAATTTGTTAATCCTCATCATGTATTTTTTTGTTTCACTAAATACATTAGTTTACTAAATTAATTACAGGTGCATCGAGAAAGTAATAATATTTATCATGTAGAAGAATATGCCATTTAAAGGCACGTACGACACAAAACATTATGAATTGGATAACACAAAAAGAAAAGAATAAACAAAAAAAAAAGCGAGCGAATGAAAAACAAAAATATGACATTTCATCACGCAACTTTGAACCCTCAAAATAGCGTATATAGAAGAAAAAATTAACTAATTAGTTAAAAGACATCGACCGAAGACCCTAATAACTTTCCAACTTTTCAACTTCATGGTTTTTAAGTATTATCCTTGATCTCGCTAAAGTCTAATTCCAGAGCAGTAAGTAAACTGTGGTGTAAGCAGACAAAGACAAAAACTGGAAGAAATCATTCAAGCACTGACAGTTTGAATACTTGTCACCATTTTTTATCGTATAAAACATGGAAAACGATACTTTTATTGCTATTTTTTTGCATTTTATTCATGCTGATTAATATTGATTTATTTGTATTTCTGTATTTTTTTGCACCACAACAGTCCTTGAGACCCAATTACAGTGGTGAATTATAACACAGTACACCCAGACTTGAGAAAACCCACTTTTTTACTATTCTCACCGGGAATCTAACCCCGAACCTTTAGTGTGTGAGTCAAGTGTCTTCACCAGTACACCGTGGAGGCCGCCAATTTTATCTGGTTAATTATACTCCAATTGGTGTATTTATGCAGTGTTCCATTCATAAAAAAGTTTGTAGATACCTGACAACATCAAGTAAACGGAAAATTTATGAATTAATTATTTTTATTTTCATCTAATTATGGAGTAATTTTTCTTTTTTGAACTGACCCGGGTGAATAAATTTATTTCGCAAAATACCGACAGCAAATTTATCAATTATGTTATAAATTTCATAAATGTAACTGGTTGCGCGAGCGGTTGACGGGATCGGGTGTTAGTGGCTGAATGGACGTCAGTAAATGAAAATCCGCCCATCCTCAGCCATTCTTTTTTTTTTCCTGTGATTTCATAGCATTCCGTCAATCCCGTTTATTCTCCTCATCTTTATGACCGTTGGTAGACTAATCGTTGTAGCAACTTTCTTTCGTATCCATGGTGATGAATAACAACATTTGTTTTTTCTTCTCCTACCACGTACCTTTGAATAAGTAAACCGAACGCCTTTTTGTGTGATTTTTTTTCACACAACCACGAGCTCACGATCTAATCTCCGACCGTCTTGCATTTCACATAATTTTCCGCACGCGTCAAAACATTGGTGACAGTTCGTGTATTTCTTCTCGTCGCCGACAACCTGCAACAGTACTGTCCAGAACTAATTTGGAGAGAACCTTGAACCTCTTTCCTGACAACTTTAAAACCGTTTGTAGTTCTAACCGCATCTTTCATCTTCGCATACCGCAATTTTTCGTCTCCGTAAATTAACACAGACCATATTTTTAATAAAATAATTCGGCACATAATTTTTATTATTCGCCGCCTCAACAACTTATTTCTTTCGTTTTTTTTACTCACACCTGCGCTACCGTTTTGCTTTTAAAGGCCCTTTCTAAAAAGGATGTACATTTATACCGTATCAAATACAATCACTTTTATTACATAGAGAATATCACAACACTTTATCGAATTTTCAACAATGGGTATCTTGTATTCTGTAGAAATAAAACGCATCGTATTTTTTCAAATACGATCGTCATACAAAATTGTGTAAGGCAATTTTAAAAATAGAAAATGTATTAAAGTAAATTTTTGATACCAATTATTAAATTCTGTTATTTTATAAAAAATCAAGTCCAGTCAAGGGCAATAATTTGTAATACCTTAGACAAGGTTTGCAAAAAAACATAAAATATAAAAAAATGCTAAATTCATTGGATTTGATTAAGTAATGTTTTTTTTTGTGAATTACGATCTTGACAAAATTTCAGTATATTCCCAATAAAATCCAATTAAATTACATTTTCATTTGAATTGGAGCTTTCGTTTTCAATTTAAGCATTCAGTGAAGCAATTGAAGCTTAATATTTATCGCGAGACTTAAGTCCGTTAATTAATTACGCTCTCCGTTATGATTATCTCCATCTTTACTTGAACTGAAGGGCTCTTCATTGTATAGCAATATACCCTCCTCAACCTGCTAGTTATTTAGCGCTAACGTCAGTCTAAACATTTTCACAAAGAAAGTTACCTTAGGAAATAGGTATTTAAAAAATAAAAATTGTGAAAAATCTTATTTGAAAACTAATTTATATTTAAAATATTAAATAAAACCGTATGAGGATTTCAAAAATGCCTTAAAAACGCTATAATTGATGTGATAATAGAGTGCTTTATGCTGAGGGCGTATAAAGGCATGACAAAGCCATGATTTTGCCTTTACCATTACTTTGGTAATAGCTAAAGCTTAAAAAAAACTTGTTTTCTAAATTTTTTGAATAAATCCGTAGCATGTGATACCAACGTAAATTGTTTCACTTAAATTACTAATTTAAAAAGGTAAAATTAAATTTATTAATTTATAGATTACTTTGTAAAGGGCCCTTGTTTGGGGGTGTTATAACGAAATTAGCCTTAAAAAAAGTGATCCGTAATAAAACGTGAGATGATTTTGATTTCATTTTTTTATAAACCCATCCGATTTGTGTTTATTTGAAGTCACTTAATTTAGTAATATGCATTTAACATATTCTTAAATTATAAATAAATAAAAAATTAGGAAAAATAAATAGAATTCGAAATTATGAATTTTCGGTGAGTTGAGGCTATATCTATGTGTACGTGTGTGATAAAATACTTAAAAAATCCAGATGTATTTTTAAATGAATGTAATGTACCGAATATTTTCTAATATTTTATGTATAGTATTACTGAGTATATTATTGCATTATTGGGCCACCAGAAACAAAGCTTTGTTTCAATTCGGCAGTAAATAATTACGACAATGTCGTATAATTGTCGGCCGCGTGGTGTAATGGTCAGCGCGTTTGCCTATCATGCAAGAGGCCTCGGATTCGATTCCCGACATGGTTGATATGAAATATTTATTTTAAAAGAGAGTTTTTACACAAAAACATTTCATAGTCTCTGTAGCTCAATCACAAATAACTTTCGACGTACTAATAAGCGACGTGATAACAATTTCTCCCTATGGTTGTTTATCGTATTCGCGATCACAATTCAATATCCGCGAACTCCTAATATTAAATGTCAATATGTTGACATTTCGCGACGTATAATCCTGTTGCGCAATCACATATTTAAATTTCACCGGTGTGAATATGGGAAATATTCCAAAACTGCTATTTTTATTTATTATTTATCATGCTTTTTATTGCATTCAGCCGGCGGCTGGCAAGTCAAATGCCAAGAAAAGCAGTCGCCATAGTAATTGTAATTAAATTTTAACTTTGTTGTATTAGATACTTCCTACTATCTTGCAAATGCAAAATATTGTATTATTTTTAAAGTAAACGCCGAACTATATTTATTTACGAGGAAAACAAAAAACAACCCGACACGGGCCTTGGCTTAGATATTACACACGCGTTGACTTATGACTGCAATAACCTAAGCATGTTCATTAATGTTCATTGTGATTGCTCAAATGCTTAGCATATTTTTAAGCACATCGACAGTTATTTGTAATTGAGCTACTGGACTGGTACCTGAAGCGTGAGACTGATCATCTTATCTTCATGTGACAAAAATTATCAAGACACGTTGTGATTTGTGTACTAATACGGTGCCCTTTGCACCATTAGGTGTGAAAAGGGAATGATGAAATAATTATGAAAAAAAAAGTATTTAGGTATTACCTATAAAATATTGACGTAGATGTGAAAGTGGGTATAATATTAAAATACATTTCACTGGCTTTATTTTCTCAGTTGTGCATAAATCATATTTTGGAGATATCTTTCAATATCAATAAATCTTACGCTTTCTATTCTGCTGTCAATTAGCGGATTTTGCCTCGAATTTCAGTGTTTGACACTTAAAAGCGCGCGCTGAAAGATAAAGCTCTCGGATGCTGAGAACCAAGATGGCGTCCTTATTAGTTCTTCGTTTTTCCGCTAGGCGACAACACTAACTCTCTACACGCGCATAGTGACGGGACCACATTGGGATAAATACCGCCCCAGTTTGGGCATGTGGAGTGAGGTTGTTTGTGAAGCGCGTGAGGGTGTATTATCATTCTATTAGTGAATTTTTGAATTCTTTTATTAGTATCTATAAGAACCAATACCTGAAAATCCAACTCTCACCGCGCCGGGTTATCAAAATAATACGCCGTGCCCGTTGTTGTTCGAACGCGATCGTTCTTTTGCCTAAGTGCCTTACCTTAAAATTATGCAGCTGTTTCGTATTGTTTTATACGGATATCTTACGAATTCGCGTATTTTATAATATACAACTTACTTACACTTCGATGTTTACGGTAATTGACAAATGTTTTTATCGTTATTGTTTGTTAAACGTAAGTTTTCAGTTTAAAATTGGGTCTCTGTATACAATTTTTGAGGAATTTTATGATTTCCACGCCGCAAGCAAGTTCATTGTTGTGTTTAATATTCAGTGACGTCATATTGTACTCCTGTGCTTTTCTATTTAGTATGTATATATATTTATTCCTTTTCAAACGTAAGAATGAGAAATCAAGCTTTTAATGATATTTTATTACGCTTTAAAATACATTTTTTAATAGTTAAATTAACTCTTAAATTACTTTCTCGATGTTTTTAAAATATTTTATTATTTACAATCTTCAATTATTTTTTATCGTTAGAAGGAATATTTAAGCCACCAAATATAATTATTTTGAACATAACGGGATAAATCCGAAAATATAATTTCGAAAATAAAAACAGGAACATCAAAAGATTTCAAAAATTATCTCCATTCTCTCACAGGAAGTTGATTATATCATTATAGTATTGAATTAAAATTATTTTTTTACGATCGTTTTTTTATTTGAATGTTTATAATATAGTTTACGTTCTCTTAATGTAGGTTTAATATGCAATAAATCAACGTGTCGGTAATGTATGAATTTAAAAAAACACAATATCCAGTATTAAAAAATGCTATAAATATGCTACAAATATTTTTATAAATTAGCTGAAAAATTTCTTGGTAAATACTGTACATAGACTTGTCATAAAAAAATTGTATTAATTACTTTAAAAAAAATTAATTAATCATTTAATAAAACTTTAAGATCCTGTTATTTGGAAGTTTATAAAGTACACGGAAACATTATTAATTGTAAGGTATAAAAAAACACATGCAAGCCATAATCTATCGTTTCTAACTATTTTTCTACAAGTAAACATTTCTTTCTAATACTAATTACCGTTATAGCGAACATTTTTTTTTCACATGTTTTAATCAGGCCTGCTAACGGCCACGTGGCGCAGCTAAAACGCTTTCGCCATACATAAGGGCTCGGTATTCGATTTCTATTTATATCTCAATAAATAAATCTTAACCCGTTGAATAAATTCATAATTTCCGTATTTCGATATCATAAAAGATCATCAAACTTATTAGGGTAATATTTTTTTCCTAAATTAAGATATTTTGTACCTAAGCAGAAGCACACTGTTTATATCAAAATTGGCCAAAAATTTTAATTAAAATTTTTATATGCTCGTCACATAATGCATTGTGACATTGTTATGCCTAGTTTTTTTTTATCACTCGCTCATTTGACTAGAAAATTTTAAGAAGAACACTGTAGTATCTTAGTTACTGCAGTATTCTTTTTGATATTTTACTGAACTGATTTTTTTAAATACTAAGGTTTGTAGTCGCTCAAAAAAATTGTAGAGATACGTGAGTGTTATCCGTAGAAATATAAAAAAGTGTAGTTAAGCTGCATTCATAACTCTAAGCCGCCAAATTCATACCTCCCATCTTTAATAAAATGATCGAGTTTGGTGTATCAATGCAGCGCCCTATTCACTAGTAGGTGTGGATAGATAAATTTAGATGATTATGAAAATAGTTAACAAATTAAGATATTTTCGTAAGGTATGATAGCGAAGAGATTTATTGTACCGAAATAGTAATTTTAATTGCGTGACTCCCTCGGGAAAATTTTGTAGATTCATGCTATAACAAATTACAATCGAGAAGTTTTACTGACTTATGAATTTTGTTTGATAAACAGAACTGTGTGTATTTCTTCCTCTCGTCTAATCTCCTCTATGGTCCCCCTTGTTGGGGTTATCGACTCCACGAATGACGTCACTGCCATTCTCCCCAAACTTCCCAGCCCCCCCTTAACTTAACACACACTGCTACATTTTATGCAAGTTATTTTTTAGAATGTTAAGTATAACAACGAATAAGGGCCAAGGCAAGTTATTTTAAATGAAGTTTAAAGTTAAACAATTAATGCGTTTTCGTAAAAATATGCAAAACATCTTGTTTTATCTTCCCTTTTCTGATATAACAAATTGAACTATTTTGACCAAAACGTAGTTACTATTTAAAAATATTAATACCCATTAATATTAATGTAACTGCAATAACATTTTACTACTCAAATATCGCTCATTTACGTTTGACTAAAATGAAAAATATATAGGACCCTCATTTTACATCGTCCACCGTCTCTAGATAGTAATGTCTTCATTAACAAATTACAATAACTTATAAGAGATATTGTTTTTGAAGAACATTAATCTTTCATTTGTTCTTTATTTTTATTTTTTGTTTCTTAAATTAAAATATTTGTACTGTGTAGGTGTGTAGTTTTTTTGTGTACGTGCTGAAACGTAAACTGATAAAATCATTAACTCACGCACAGGCTATGTCTTTGTGGGTTTTCTATTGTTATTAATTTATTATATTTTATTTTATGTTTGTAAACTACGTAATGTAAGAATAATTTTACAATCAATATAAGAAAAAAAAATTATCTTACAACTTTTTCTAACTCAACTTTTGGTGGTTTGATCATTTTTCCATGTTCGTTTCTCATATCTTCGTTTCTCATGTCTTCGTTTCTCATATCTTAGTTTCTCATATCTGTTTTTCTCATATCATAGTATATATAATACAATATTATTCATATTACTATAAAACATGTCTTGCAGCATTCTAATGTCGTAATTTACCTTTCTCAAAAAGAGGATTGCAAAAATACTTCTTTCATAATTATCTTTATCCACCTTTCCGCAACCAGCGATGCATAGGGCAGTTTATTATTAAACCAAACCCAGCGTTTATGTGTCGACGAAAAGTATTCACTAGATTTATTATTTTTATGCATGGTGATTTAATGAAATAACTGCCTTTTTATACTGAAGATCTAATTTTTAAGTCAGTTTAAAAAAAAAAAAAGAGTTTCAATAATTCCTTGTGATTGCTTTTCGGTAGAAATGTTTTATTTGCTCTTTTTCAAATATTTAATTTGGGGTATTTTTCTGACTTAATTTAAATCCAACTCTTTAAAATTTAAATTTTCAACTTTTATAAAAATAATAAAAAAATACTATTTTTAAACGTTTAAAGCGTAGATGGTATGGCTTGGAAATAATGCATTAAAAAAATCAGTTCTCCGTCATTTTAGCAAATAATCTTTTTAAAATAAATATAAACCTAAATGTTTAAAACTCAATGACTGATTTCAAAACACTGATTTAAGTGCAAAATTGAAGCTGTTGACGAAAATTTCCCTTTCGCCTTCTCCAACATCTGACGATTTTGGCCATTTTTCGACGAATTTCATTCAATTTTCAACGCATCCTAAATGCGAGGTTTCGTTTTATTTACTTGTGCCTTTTAGTCACCTCATTAAAAGTTACTTGTTAACAAATAAGGTAATCTTGGTTGCCATAAAACATAATAAAGAGTGAAAAAGGGTGGTCAAGGTACATTCTATCATATGACGATTTTTTATGGAAACCTACATAAAAGTTTTGTTTTTTTTATTTTTATATTAAACACACAAATTTTTATCTATAATTTTTCTGCCTCAAAGTTGGAGAAAGGCTTCTCTTGACAACAAAAAATACATTCTAATTTGAAAATACACTTTATAAAAAAAATTTAAAATCTATCCAATCTATTACCGCCCGTTCTCTATTTGGCATGCTTAAAATATAACTTTTAACTATTCTTGGTCCGCGATTATAACGCTAACTTCATCGTTACATATCTAGATGGTTTAAAGTAACATCGATATTTACGTACAAAAATGTGTATATTTGTATGAAAATTCAAAGTATCTTCGTCGGTAACCTGTAATTAAACATGTTCAGAAAAAAAATCTACACATACTCTATTTCCAATACAGAAAACTTAAATTTACCTTGTAGATAAAATTAAAGATAAATGTTAACTTTCCATTAAAATACGGGTTTGCTGCTATGATTTCAGTGGTAATTGAATTTTCTTATCAGAATCGTGATTCGTGATATTTTACTGGGCTGTTTCTTTTTTAGCAACTCCAAAATATTCTCTATCAGATTAAGGTCCGCGGGTTTCCACGACATTTTTGAATTCCACCTGATTCATCATTTCTTCAACAATGTATTGTTGTCCTATCCCTCTACCACATGTCATGGAACAAATTATCACCGACGTTGGATATTTAACCTTTTGAATGATGCAGTCTGGATAAATCGTTTTATCCTACTTTTCTCTTTACACGATGAGTATTATTTGTCAAAACTTAGAAAATACTTTTATCACTAAAACTGACCTTAAAATGTAATGTATAAAAGTTAAACTTCATCAGTATATTAAAAAATTTAAGAAATTTTATAACAACTTTGAATTTACATTTGTTAAATGAATTTTTTTCACCCTATTTTGGTTTTTAGCTGGTCATTTCGAACTATAACTGATATCATGTGAACGACATTAACATATTCTGCTTTGACATTTTAATTCCAGATTTCTCTTTTTTGTCAGGCATTGCTGCATTTGATGCTTATTGGTTTGCTAAGATTGTTTTTGTTTGTAACCTTCCACATTTTCCAACCCTTGTAAGTGTTGAATTCTCCATTGATATGATAAAAAATAGTTGATACTGGAGAAACATTACCTGTATTATCTGTAAGCAATTTATTCAAAAAAATAATTGTAATTAGTGAGCTGCGTTCAAATTTCAGTGTTTTTTTGTGTAATAAATATTTTTTCTTGCCCGTGTCTAAAAACAAATAAAACGTTTTAGCACTGAAGTTAAATATTTGTTGAAATGCATATATTTAATTAAATGTCGTATAAAATATAAATATTTTTATGTTCAGACATAGAAAAAAGTTAATGTAGTAATATTTTTTTAACTGATTTAAATACTTACTATTTAAAAAGATAATTTTATTAAGTCTTAACACTCTGTAATTGAATCGACACATTCAATATGACGATATTAGATATACGAAATGACGAAAGACAGTGTTATAAACAGCAAAAAAATGCATCGGATGTATTATGTCCAAATTACATTTTACATCACCAAATAAATTAAATACAATAATTCATCAAATGAACATCAAAGTTAGAAATAAGTATTATATTTTTAAATTGCAAATTTCAAAAGGCGGCCATAACAAATTAGCATACGACTGTAGCTCTAAAAGCAGACATTGAATTATGGCGCATGATGAAGCCTCATCTTATTGCAATGAGGAATTCCAGCCCAACCCGGAATTAAATTTAAAAAATGTTTTCGTGTACACGTGAATATTTAAAAAATTTGGAGTACTATGAAATATCTAAAAACGCACGCAAAAATAAATAAAAAATGTGAAAAATAGTATTCATTTTAAAATCGTAAATAATGACGTCACTCCTTATATGTACGTGTAGTATTTCCGGTTTCTGCTTAAAGCCCGCGCAACGTTTTGACCATAGAAAAAAAGAGTATAATTTGACATTTCAACCAAAGATTATGTCAACTTTCTAGGTTTTTCTAAATCGAAACGTTCGTTAAAACAACCATAACATAGAAATGAGCAAATTACGATCAACTAAATGAAGTAATCAAAGCAATATTCCATAGATTCTTGTCAAGTCAGTGAAAGTAAGAACGCCAACCGTTTCATGACGTCACTACTGAAAAGTGACACACTGATTACAGTAATTTGGCGCGGTATTTGATAAATGTAACTTTAAAAAATCATATCTTTGAAAATAACGCACAAAAAAAAAAAAACATATTTTTGCTATATATAAGTTAAATAGTACGCTAGTAGAAAAAAAAATAGAAAACAGTGGAATTCCTCAGTACACATTACAAATATCAATCTTAAATGATCTAAGGTTACTGTTTCAGCTTCGCCGTTCTATAAAAAAATAAGGCCA
The DNA here is from genome assembly GCF_059751315.1 of Micrasema longulum. Classification (NCBI taxonomy): domain Eukaryota; kingdom Metazoa; phylum Arthropoda; class Insecta; order Trichoptera; family Brachycentridae; genus Micrasema; species Micrasema longulum. The sequence goes on from NW_028277664.1 coordinate 19,282, forward strand.
AATTAAGCAAGTGAAACTTACAAAATACTACCAGTCAGTCATTTTCGGGCTGTACATAGGTTTTTGATGGCTTACCGCTGCATATTAATTACAGTTTTGCTTATTAAATGACTTTCGGATAGAAATTTGCTTCATGAGACGAGTACAACCTTGCCTCTAGAAAAAAAACAAATTTTCTCTTCAATTTTACATCAACGAAATTGAACATCATTTCAATAATACAATTTTTTGCACATAAACCACAGGTCTTGACGTGTTATGAGTTTTTATTTACGTGCAAGTTTTTGCAAAATTGACCCAGTCATGGTTATTTTAATACGCCCGCTCTTCACGCCGCTTTCTGTATAATCAACTACATTAACTTGACTGTGTGAGAGAAAATCTTCAATTTCAAAAGTCTTTAATCAGTCTGAACGTCCGCAAAACCTCTAATGTCTCTGAAAAATAAGAGATTTTTATTGTTTTTATACAGTAGAGTGGGTGGCCGAGGGATTTAATTATACCGAGCTCATCTTAAAGCTTTTATGGTTTATTGTCAAAGTGAAAGCCACCGCCTTGAGGCGGTTTTACAGAAATTAACGTTAAATGAACACGGAGATAAAATAGTACCATTTTAAAAATTTAATTACCTCGAAATATTTCAGTCAGTTTGCAAAGAATTTCCAATATACGTGCGCTTCGTAGTCTAATGTATAGCACGTCTGCTTACCATGCAAGAATTCTCGAGTTCGACACAGACATGCCTTGATGTAACAAAAATATCAATATACACTCAAATTGCTTTAGCAATGTAGTGTCTTGTGCACTATTACATTAAAATAATAGTATTATATATGATGATACAATAATAATAATAATAACCTAAACAATAATAATGCCATTAAGTCCAAAATCAACTTAAGTTTACACAAATGTATATTCTATCGCGCAATTAATGGCATAACTCTTTGTACTCAAATATTACTATAATTTCTTACGCAAATGAAAAAAACACTGTGGTGCAATGATCATTACGCCATTGTTATTTCAGAAAACATTTCAAATAAAATGGCAGAAGTGAGTGAGTTTTAAGTTTACTCAATTCCTATGTTTTTGCGAATAAATTTATTTATTTTTTAACATACAGAGCAAACAGTGCTTTTTACTATAAAACATACATAGTGTCTAGAAATAAACACTTTAGAATATCATCATCATTGCCTTTCCAATCCCAGCGTATCTTGATCATTTTTGTTTCATGAAGGTTAAATGATCAGTCTCTCGCTTCAGCTGCCAGTCCAGGCACTATGAAATATTCTGGTAAAAAAACACCCATATAAATCGATATCTCGTATCAACCATGTCGAAAATTGGACCCGAGACCTCCTGCATGGTAGGCAAAGACGCTGATCTCTACACCACGAGGCCGACAGTTATTTATTATATATAAATGTAAGTTTACTGATAGTGCGCATGCTTGTAACTACTTTCCAGTGAAAAAAGAGTTTTTTTCATTTATGCTCACGTAGATTCATCGGAAAAAAAGGATTAATGAATGAAAAAATATCACAACTTTTCCACTGATAAAAGTCAGTTAGCGAATAAAAACGGTTTGATTGATTATCTTATTCACAATTTTGGTTTTTCACCTATTAATTTGTACATTTATACTAAAATTAACTTTAAAATATTTTTGCCATGTATTTCTACTTACGGGTATTCATTATCAATTAATGATATGTCTTTATTTTTATTTTAATTATATTGTATCGTCATTTTGAATAAAACGTAATTAATAAATACTTTAATATCAAATTAATGTTTTTAAAACATTTCTCTCTATATTTATTCTACCTTGAGAGCCAAAATGCACTCAACCCAATATTTTTTTATTTTTTTTATGTCGAAATAAAAGAAAGAATAAACGTTTACAGTTAATTTAAATAGTAAAAATACGTGTATAGTTTTATTTATAAAGTTTTACTAGTGACCGGGTTTCGTAGTGACTGACATCGTCAGACTGGTGGGAGACTAAACAAATTTCAAGTGCACCAGGGGTTGTAAATCATGATTTTATATAATTATGACGATGTCGGTCATGACGAAACCCAGTCTCTGGTAAAAATTATAAACAAAAGTGGAATAAAACGATATACGTATTTTTATTATTATAATTAAAATGCAGTTCCACCAAGAAATATCAGTAGAAAAACTCAATATATTTTAAAGTAAATTTAATGCCAAGTTTTGTGATATTTTAGAAATATGTTTTTTATCTGAATATGCGTTTTTGATTATAAGATTCCTAGTAACGATAATTCACCCTTACTTTCAACGAGAGCTTTAAGTAATAATTTATTGTCACGAACGAAAACAAATAATTATTGATGAAGATAATCTTGTTGGTGTGCAGTGTTTTAGTGCGAAAATATTCGACGGTTATAATACCTACCGAGTAGTAAAAATGCGTGCAGAACATGGTTATAAATGATCATTTTGGGAGGCAAGTGTGATGACGTGACGGAGCCGACATGGGCCAAGACTGGTGTGTCCGGAGGAAGCGGAAACGGGTCGGGAGTGGGGGGGGCGGAAGCGGCGGCGGGGGTGGATGCTCCAGAGTTGGACCAATACACCCGTAAGCAATATTATTTCATTACCAATCTGCCAAATTGGGTCATTATTAATAATTACTTTTCAAAGTAGATTAAATTGTAGCAATTTATTGGAAAGCACGTTCTGAAATCTGTGAGAGTAGAGTATTCCAAAGTAGAATTTGTTCGCAGTTAACAACATATCATATAATGAAAAACACCTGATTATTTTTTTATGTTTGTTTATCAATTGATTTTTATTTTATTCGTTAACTTTGTGGTAATTAAAATTCAAATGAAACAACTTTGTTTGTAACTATGTTTTTTTTCGCCGGCCGGTTTCGAAACTTCAGAAGTAATTTAGTAATATGTACTAAATTATACCTTAGTCTTTATTACTAAATTATACCTTGGTAAGGAAGCTTGCATAGTTTCCTTACTTTAGTATTTACTACTACATTATACCTTGGCAAAGAAGCTTGCGTGGTTTTTTCCATAACAAAATTGAAAATAAGTTTTTTAAAAAAAGCATGGTTGTTTTATGTTTATATTATTTGATTTTCATCTCTAAAACCGGAATAATTTACTGTAAATTAATAATTTTAATTTTACGAAAAGTACGATTTCTGACATTTATGAAGTCACTCTTATATCAATTTTCAATTATAAGATTATACAATTGTAAATATAGAGGAAAAAAAATATTTAGCATTATTTAGCAAACATGTGTTTTTTTTATTTCACAGGTCTTCAAATACCTTTCTTTGCTTATGTCTGTTGAGTTGATTGATTCAATATATTTTTTTAATTTACCATTTATTTTTCAAAATACACTCACTCCTAGAATACAAATAAATTGATTGTAACATAATATATGTTTTTATCAGCATTATGTTTAACGACATCACTACATACTTAAAAATGAAAATATATATTTTATGCCAAGCATAGACGACTGAATCAAGAAAGGGGCGCTACGTTGGTTTGAGTATGTCCAACAAATGGACAGCAAAATAACGTCTACGATGCGAATGGTAATGGATGCAAAAAAGGAGGAAGACCGAGAAAGACATGGCATGGATAAAAGTCCATCAAATACTTGAAGATGGACATGTCAAGAATAGGAATAATCGGCGTGCGTGCATGAGAAGATGTATGAATGTGGAGGAAGAAAGGTCTGTATGCAAAGACAGAGTAATGTGGCATTCTATCCTCTCTGCCTCAAAAATGGCGTGATGGTTTGATAGTTTGTTTGTTTATATCATTGCTTGCCATATTCTTTACCAGTGCACGGTCTCTACTTGACTCAATTAGTGACTAATTAAACCAATCGAAAAAAAATCTGCCTCCCCCCCCCCTAGTTGATAAAAATAATTCGTTTGAATCTACTCACATTAATAAAAGTTTCAGCCTTTTTTGTATATCAACAAATGGAATTTTTTTTTAAATGTTGATGTTTAAATTATTTAATCTAATGAGCCCTAAAAATATTATTTTTTCAAAAATGTTCTCTATATTTATTGTAATATATTTTTATGCGCATAATTTACTCTAAATATAACTCAATATTTCTGGAGTTAATTTTGGATTTAATTTTGGTTTTTTATTTGAAAAAGCCATATGGTTTGTAAAATAAATGAAGCCTCAACTCATCTGCTAATAATTTTGACGAAATAGTAACACTGGGCACCAACGACAATTATTTTTTTTGTCTCAGTAAGAAAAATTTGTGATTTGGATAGTATTTTTTCTCATGAATTCAAATACGATATCGGTTTTCCCCATCACAGAAGTTTCCAAGATACAAGCGTTTACAGTTTCAAACATTTTAATACTTTCTCCATTCTTAACTGCACGATATTCGAACATTCTGACTTACCTTAAAACTGCGTGTAACATTTTTGAATGCTTGCCAAGCTGCATTCTTCAGTGGATTCAATAGTTCCCCATACTCATCATGCATTTGTGATTGTGGCCTCGCAAATATTTGTTTGTCAGCGCGTTTGCCTACAATGCGAGAGGTCTCTGGTTCGATTCCCGACATGGTTGATATGAAATATTTATGTAAAAGAGTGTTTTTACACCAGAATATTTAATAGTCTCTGGATTGGTATCTGAGGCGTCAGACTGATCATCTTATCTTTGTGTAACACAAATCATCAAGATACGCTGCAATTGATGCGCCAATGCAGTGCCCTATGCACTATTGGGTGCGGAAATGGAATGATTATGATGATGAAATATTTTCTCTTTAATTTTTTTATCACTAATTTTAGGAAACTTCGGTTTTAGGTCTATGAAACCATGAGTTCTGTGGGTGATGAAAAATTCAGAATACATGTTTGGAAACAAAATAAAAAACTGCATTTATTGCACTAATTGGTACTTATGAGACGAAATACATGTTGACCAGTTTCAGCAATCAGAAGAACGTTTTTTAGACCAGCGTAAAATTATATTTGTTCTTATTACTCACCCGAATGTGATCTAAATGTTATTATTGTTTTATTATTATTATTATATTTACATAAATATGGGATTGCCCTGAACTATTATCTCTCATCAACTTCAGGGTGCCTGGAAGAAGGACTAGACAGGTGCCACCGTTTTGTAGCAACAATTCACGGACAGTGTATACTAATGCCGTATTAAATAGACTTCGCGAACTCGGCGATAGTTATTCCCACGTATCCGATTTATTTAGTGTAGGGTATTGTTCCTATAGAACAAATCTTTTGAACTTTTTCAAAGATGGTGAATGGTAATTATATTTATTCATTCATGCATTTCATAATAAACACAGTTTTTTGTTCACTTTGCCCAGCTGTATGAAACAGTACTTATGATTTTCTTGTTGTATTACCGTAGAATGTTTTATTATTTAAACTTTCTACTAAATACGCTGTATAATTTTTAGGTTAATTTTATAAATATAAATATTGTTTAATTTTTTTTTATATAAATCTTGTTTATAAAGAAATTTAGGTTTAAAACAAATATATATTTTAAGTCAAATATGTGGTATTATAAATGTTTGTAAAAGGCAATTTTTTTTTATTCTCTGAATAAAAAAAAATAATTTAAGTTTTACATGAAGATTGACGTGAAAGAAAATATTTGCAGTGCGGCTTTATGAGAAGAAAATTGTTTTATATCAGTAACGTTTACATTTTCTCTCCAGAAAACTCTGAATTTTGTTTATCCTTCATAAACATGTACATTGTTTCCATTTGGGTACAAAACTTTTTTTTCAAAAACCCTTTTATGAAATTTGAGTTAAGAACATGAATACGAGAGTTATTTTATTTTATTGTCTAAATAGTTTATTAAGTGCCCCATCGCAAACTTTCATCACCGAATCAAAATCCTATAATTCCCAAAAATTTTCTAATTTCTCAAAATAAGAATTCGATAAATTCAAAATAGAATGTTGGTAGAAAAAAAATATGGTTAGTTAGGTATTTACAGGGCTTTTGACTTGCCATTGGCTGCACCTTTTAAATGGTTTAATATTTACCATTCTGCCATTGTTTAAATATCCTTTTTTTTTAAATCAACAGACAGTATTAAAAAAATTACATAGCGTATAAAGTGATAAGTCAAACCAGCCTAGAAATGTTTTAAGCCCTGTAAATGCCTAGCCTTCTGTATTCTCTTCTCAAAAACGTTCTTCACCTCTATTATTTCCAATCCTGTATTATATGCATGGACTGGCCTTAGAGCATAATCCACTTATTAATGAAAGTATCGATGAGTCGAGGTCAGGGGTCGTCGATGGGAAAGTGATATTAATTGGCCAGACGTAAACAAAGGTCCGCGCGGGGTCACTCGGCCATATGTTCGCAGGTAGCAGCGAGCAGTGAGATGTAGTGCTGCAGGTAGGTACGAGTGCTGCACTCTAGTTCGGGGGGGAGCCGGTCGGCGGCGGCGCTGCAAGCGTACGCAACAACCGGTACGACGGCGGACCGCGACTCGAGGTGGTCCGCGCCGGCAGCGTACCGAGTCGTGCCGTAGTCGGTAAACGCCGCCTGACCGGCTAGCACGCGCGAGCGGCTAGGAATTCGTATCCCGAAAACTTTATAACCTCCAAAAACACTCGTGTTGCTTAACCGACGATTCTACACCCTTCAGATTCCAACAAAACACGGCGTCAAATATATCTTGCCGGTATTTTATATTTCTGTATTTATTCGATTTCGAGAAAAGATAAAATTAAAAAAGAAATTAATTGTGTCGTATCTAAATGTCAGTGAATGGTTATAATCCAATAGTGTACGGTGTAACGTGGGGCTTAAAGGTCCGTAAAGGGGAAAGACGGGGTGGTAGTGAAACAGCGTGAGGCTCCCGTGTGTCTACGCAGGCAGCCAATCAGGATCCGAACACTTTTCCAAAATGGCTGCCGCAACATGGCGGGCGCAATTATTAGGGGTTTACAGCGCGCCAAATGTGCTTATTTGTATCGAGGGAATGCTCAAAGTTTTCCTTTATTACGATTCTGAATACACTTCTTATCTGTCTAACGGAACGGTCAAACTTTGCACATGATAGTAATGTATTATTATGATACCGACATCGGCGAAAACGGAAAACATGGGATAATTTGACATTTAGTTAACAATAATACCTTATTTATTTACATAGATTTCATTTTTAGTATATTTATATTAATATTTTGGTAATTGAAACTATATTCGACACATCGAGAGATTTGAGTGTTTCAAATCAAATTTCTTAGGTACAAACTATAACTGAAATCATTTGACGAATTAAATAAAAAACCCCCTTTTAAACAGCTTCGTTGTTCTTTTTTAATTTTGATGTTTTACTATATTTCTGCCCCTATCCGTGGAAGTCTAATATCTAATATAATAATTATAATGTCGTGATAATATAATCGTAATCAGTGTTTTTAATGACGATGCATATGGGTTACTATAGTCCATATCTTTGAATTTATGAATACAAAATACGTTTTCACCGATAATTATGTTATGCAAATTGCATACGGGAACAAAGCAGACTGATTACCATAACGTTTTGTAATTTATTCAAAATTGCGTGAATTGTTACCGTTTCGAATACGTTGTAAAATGTTATTTCATATAACAAATTAATAGATTCTGCAAACATTGCATAATTACGACAAAGTAATATTCTGTACTTTTTAAAATAGGGATATAATTTATTTAACTTGAAATTGTTAAAACCCATAAATCTTACAGTATGCATGTTCTTTAAAGTTTATTTTTTGTCCTACTACTACGCTACGAAGCGGACTTTTCTCCTCTTTTTTTCCTATTGCAGGGTTTTTGCCTGAAAGTAGTCATCGATTCAAAAACATTTGTCAAGGATTCTAGTTCTATTTCACAAACAGAATCATTTCCTTCATCTGCCCAGACATTGACTAAATAAAACAAAGTTAAACAAAAACATAAATCGTTTATCTTAATTCTCTAGTAAAAAAATAAAAAAGTAAAATTAGTTCTGTTTTGACTCTAATCTGCAAATACTAAAACAGTAGCTTTGCAGATTTTATTTGAATTTGAAGGATAAATATATTTATTTTGGTAGTTCACTGCGACTACATACATAGTCCTACTGTTATTAGATTTTTTCTACCAAAATTTACATTAATTTACCGCCACACGCTCACTTCTTGGTTTACAATATTACTTCTTTCACTTTAAAATACATTACTATTAATTTATTTGTTGAATCGACTTGATAATTTTTGTAAAATATGTAGCAACTTTAATAATAACTTTTTATAAAAAATCTCAAGGGGATGATCCGTACCTTCTGAAACAATCAGATTTGAGACTTTCATTTATCTAGTGAATACAAATAAATCATCATCATTCCCTTTCCGCACCTAGGGGTGCATAAGGCACTGCATTGGTACACCAACCGCAGCGTATCTTGATCTTTTTGTTACATGATGATCAGTCTTACGTTTCAGGGACAATGAAATATAAAAATACTACAAATACAAATAAATACCTTTCATTAATTGTGGTATGTAAAATATAACAACTGGGTTGTCATATGCATATAAATATATATTTCATATTTCGCGCTTAGTAAACTTAATGATCTATTTATTACCAATAATAATTGCATTTCAATAAACCTACCCTTGAAGCGTGTTATTCTTAGTTGGCACTTGTAAAGCTTGCCAATAAACTAAAATTACCCCACAGTTTCTCAACATGATCAATACACTCATTATATACTTGTTTATTTTTGTGGATATATGTTATTGGTTTAATTTTGTTTATTTCATTTACATAGTTTACAATATGACATATTTTCTGAATTACTTTTAATATTCTCAATAACTTACATAAATTAAAATACCTTAAACCGTACCCGGTTGGTCGTAAAAAAAAACACAATAGTTTGTTATTTTTAATTAATTTTGATGTTATTGATAATAATACCAATTTCAAATTAAAATAATCAAAAAAGAAAAATGATCGAAACAATGTTTATTGTCTCTGTCTCTTGTATACTAATCTTTTCAACTTATCTTTTACCTAAAAAAGTACAAAATATAATACCAGTTTTCGTGTAAATCAAATTTTCACCAAAAAATTATGCCGGAAGAACATAACCACCAAATTTGTACGAGATGTTGGTTTATACAATTTATATAAAATTTCTTTACTTTTATATTTAAAAAATATCTTAAAATTAATCGTACCTAAATTATTTCATAAAAAATAAAATAGTTATGGATTGTTGGAAGCCATTTTGCCAAAAACTGCTTAAGTTCCTGTGGTTCTCAATGCCTCAAATCGAATCATGTGTATTATCCTATTTTTTTATTCTTACAGAGTACTACATACAAATTTCAACATAAATTCTGAGATACGAGTCATGTCGTGTTGTTTTTATTTTATTTTATTTCATTGGAAAGCCAACAGACATTTATACATCTATAAACATAGGTTGTGTAGTATTTTGTTGTGATTGTGTACGGTGAGGGATGAGAGGGGTTGAAATTTGATATTTATTTCTAAAACTAAACTATTGTTTATTTGACTGTATATTTTTTTTTTTTATATTTGTTTGGATTACTGAAAGGCTTGTTCTTATTTTTTAAAGGTAGGGGTAGTGCTTTATAAGCTCCGCGGAATTTTTCATGTGTGCAGGCATAGATGGCGTAGAGTTTCATTAGAAAGAGTGAGATAGAGCCCTAGGCTAATGTAAAACTTTTTCGAGGGTCTAACTCCATGTATTCTAGCACCCGCTTACCGACAGGTACTAACACAATTAATACAGGCTTATTTAACATTTTAAGGCTTTGTACCTTGTTTTGGATTTAATCCTCGTTAATTATTTTTTGCTTTTCCGATAATTCTTTACCTTGCCTATAGTATTAATAGTCAGCCCCCGTGGTTTAATACTGGCTAACTCGATTGATTCACGTACCGAGGATTAAGAGTTCGATTCCCCGTGAGATCACAAAAATTAAGATGCATGTGTAAAACTCAAGCCTGGGTGTTAAATGCTGTAACCAACCACAATAATTAGGCCTCCTGGTATGGTGTGTTACAAAAAAAACAAAAAATAGAATAACTTTATACATAGTGTTTCAGGCCAGACCGCAAAATTTCAGAGGAACATTCCTCATGGCAAACTTATTTAGTAATTTTATTCAAATAATTCATTTTTTTCAATGTTTTTTTTTGTAATCTGAAAATGGAGTAAATGTTTAATTTTTCTGAAAAGTATCCTTTTCACAAAACTCGGTTAAGTATGTATAAGCGCGAAAGCGCTTCAATTAAGAACCTGAATCATAAAGTGCGTTTATTGATTACTTTTTATTACTATATTTTATTAGGGATAACTTAAAATATTTTGTGGGTTTTAAAAGAGAATCTTCTCAAAATGCGAGTGTTGTTTTGAAAGGCCAATTACAAAAAACCGGTTCAATATTATTTTTTAACTCGATTTTTGGGAGGAGGAGTAGTGCGCTTCAATTTTATGTACAATTTTTGTACCTAATATATGGATTTTTTCTTTAAATAAAAATATCAACTTGCTCATTATTATTGTACGAGAGTATGCTGATAAGTAATGCACACATGCTCGTACTTTAGATCACGAACAAAAACAAATACCAAGATTGGGCAAAACACATTCAAGTAAAATCCTTAAGCTTAAAAATGAAATATTTATTTTTCTACATAGTTTCCTTTAAGCCTCACACTTTTCTCCCAACGAGTAACAAGTTTTTTCATTCCGTCACTGAAAAATCAAACCAATTTTCTTGAATCCAGGGCTTGATAGCTGCCTTCACCTCATCATCCGAGGTGTAATGATTACTCTTGAGGTCTCTCTCGAATAAAGGAAAAAAATTAAAATCGCAAGGTGCGAGATCAGGGGAGTAAGGAGGGTGTAGAATCAATTCAAACTTCGGGTTTTGCTGAGCCTCTTCAGTTCCGCGGGGTATGTAGACGAACGTTGTTATGTTGCCAGATTATTGGCGCCAGGTTACTTCTAACAACATACTCGACGTCGGAGGTATTTAACAGTCTGCATGTACTGTAAAGAATTTTCCGTTCCCGAGTTAGCGATGTTTATCATATGTAGCAGAGATTGGACGTCCTTCTGCGTGTTTCATCAACAATTTTGGTTTTTCCAGGCTTGCTACCACGAAATTTTACTAGCCATCTATTTACAGTAGACCTATCAATAGCATCGTCACTATAAACAGCCTTTGAATGCCTTTGAACGTCGATGAGGAGTCACTTTTTCAACAGTTATAAATTCGATAACAGCACGCTGTTTAACTCGCTTTCACATTGCACTAAAACACGACTCCATAACTCCGCTTCTTAAAATACACAGGATGAACGCAATGCCTACAAACTTACACATTCATATAGAAGAAGAATATTACTTCCACATGCAACCTGTAGCCTCTGCTACTAATTCGTTTCGTAAATTCATTCGTATCGCATACGATAGGGATCATAAGAGGGAATCATAAGAGAGAACGAGAGCGAAACGCAATTTTGATAGGGTTAAAGTGAGATGGATATATGACGAAGAAACGAACTCACGAGACAAAATTGAGTTAAAATAAGCCTCCAGGAGGCCTATTCTTCTGGCATGCTTCTGAAGGTCATTTCGTTTGCGTTTTACAAGCATGTGTGTATTAATTTTCAGTCTACCCTCATAAATTCTTGTTAATTTATCGTAGGTGTAAATTTATTTTTATTTTTTGGGTCGTTTGGTAGGTACTAATACTTCGATTCATTTTTCAATCATTGATTTTTATTTTAACTATCATAAGATATAGATATTACGTACATTCATGTATCTACTTACGTTTGAATATTTTTAATTATTAATGTACATAAAAATAATACGGAATAATCAATTATGAAACAATAACCCCTTAACAACAATGTTTGTCAGTATACAAAGACAACCCCTTTAAAATCAATGTTTTTTCCAAATTATCGAAATAAAACTAAAAAGTAGTGCATATTGCTGTTGTTAGGTCAATAAACGTACGAATTTTTTATATTGACTCGAAACCTGTTCGAAGAAACTTAAACTGAATGTTTGTGTGTGTAATGTACTTCTGTGACAGTTATAATGTACCTCGCAACTCACGTCACAACTTGAAGATAATACTCAAAGCACGCTATAATTATAAAATATGCATATGGGATAAAGGACACATAATCATGTTTGCCTACCATTCCTAATTGCCTTTTAGATCTGCTCACGCTCTAGTTTGACTCTGCACAGTTAGTTGAATAAATGTGTTTATGTTTCACTTGCCAAACTGCAGTTAACTTGAATGTAGATTGGCGCTAGTTATAAGTTTTATAATGAGAGTATACCCAACTCGGATTTAATATGTTTTAATACCTTTGGAAAATCATGCATAATATCTAAACTGTTAAGTATTAGTCTTCGAGATATTTAGTTTATTTTTATGTGGCTAAAACCAATTGTTTAATTTATAATACCAATTGTCTAAATACTTGCACCAAATAATATGTACGTAATTAAAATATTTACACAATAGCGTATAATTGAATAGGCACGTTATTAGCGCGAAGAAAATGGCATTTCAATTCCTGGATAATTGCCTTTCGTGCCTTCATTCTTTAACAAATTTAAATCGTGATCAAACATTAATACTACGCAGAAATATGCCGTCGCGTGTGATTAAAACATGCTTTAATTGCACTTCAACTGTAAAAAACCGAACAGACATACCGTTTCATTCGTAAAAACAATCCTATTTTTGTAATAAATAGATAATAACTTATATTTTAAGTTCTTTTTTCATAATTTTAGCAGTTGCTAACTAGTTTATTTGTGGCAACTAGTTACACTTAAATAATATGAACTATTAAAATATTTCTTTCTCTTTCCTACATAACTGATTGCATATATATAGTGATGTTTTATCTCTTTTTTTTCAAATTGTTGAGGGCAACGTAACATTTACTATATTTAAGATGTAGCTAGTATAAGAATATTTGTTAGTGGGTGTCTATCCAAAAAAATGGAAACCTCTGTACCGATAAAAAAATCGATAATACGATCAAGCTAAAAATTTTAGATCCATAAACGGTTTGGCCAAGTTTAAATAAATACTTAAATATATAGTATAAAAACAGCTTATTGAATATCCTGAAAAGTACAAAATATTCGTAAGTGAACAATTTGAATTAAGGAACAAATATTTCTGTAAAACTGCGGAAAATTACGTTGTCAATCAATGGAAACATTGTACTGATAAGAAACAGTAAATAGTAGTAGTTTCATGAAATTTTAAAAGAGCATTCGAAATAATCGAAAAACGTAGACTTCTGAGTAAACCGAAAAAAAAAACAATTCACAATAATGAGCTTAAATAAAAGTTAAGTGGTTATTTAAATAAAAGAAAATAAAAAAACTAAATTTCAAAATCCACTATCTTTCGAAAAAAGTACTATTCTATGAGTTCCACAGGTGTCAGTGTTGGGATCAATACTTTTTATCATATTAGTATGTAATTTTTTTTATTACATTATACTCTATGTGGCTGAAAACAATTAATAATATGACAGTTTAATCAAATATCTTACTGCTTAGATAAAATATATTAATGTAAAATGTTTCTATAATGAAATATATATGATACCACACCATACACATACAGCTCGCATCTATCTTGGTACGGATTAACCTACATAGATAGATGCAACAAAAAAATAACTTTGGAAAATATACATAGTGCATTGTACTATTAAGGATACTTAATAAATATTTTTTTTAGTATTAACATTGTTTATTGTTCTATGCTATGAGAATATTATTTTTTAAATGAAAGAAATACTATTATTAAAAATTACAATTATCATTATTATATGATAGTAAGCAATCAAAAAAATAATAAATACAATGAACCAAAGATTCACGGGGAAAATATAGATGTTTAGGCATATTTACAGATAATTAGTTAAAGTTTACATCACGTTTTGAGTACTCACATTAAGAATTTTTTAAATTTAAAAAAAATAGGATTTTTAAATTGAATGTGAAAAAAATTATGTTTAAGTAAAAGTCATTTATTGTTTAAAGCAAAAGAGCATTTTACAAGTCGGGAATAACATAAAAAATATAACATATATTTAAAGCAGATTTTTATCCATTGATTTTTGTTAATTATCATTTATTGTTTTTGGATTCAAATATGAGCACATACAAAATGACTCGCAGTAAATGACACGTCATTTCGATGTCACACGTCATGTTTTTCGACTGCGCTTCTAATAAACATTGCGTACAAGTATGCCGCGAAAATATCATACGTGCGGTTTATCTCATAGGGCGCAAACCGTCTCGTTTTCGAGTCATTAAAAATGTATCCGACATAGCACGAAAAAAAATATTAATAGCGTTACCATCGTAATATTTTTCTTGTTTAAAATCAAATATAATAAAAACAACGCGAAAAGAACTCTTTTTTGCCGCATTTTAATTATTATTCTAGCATTAGTTTTCTATCCAGTGACAATCAGTGATAAAAACAATAATATTTGACTAATAAAAAAGCGTAATTTTTGTGAAATATCGCCAAAACGGTGCCTTACAATTTTATACGTAAACTTGCATTCTAACTGAGCTATCATTACATAAAATCAAAAAATATAAGATTACCAGTGAGGAGAAAAACAGAATATCAAAACTCATTGTACAATGGATTAAAGCTGTATAATGATTTACCTAAAGAAATACAGGAGATAGAAATATTTAAAATTAATTTGAAAAAATATGTTATTGAGAAATTGTGATATTTTTTTATGATTATTAAAAGTTTTTAAAATGTTATGAACTAACGTAATAAAGCATAAATACATATTGTATTTTATGATTTTAAAATTGAAGGTATGATAAACGAAAGAAGTTAAATTTCAGTTCAGATCTGAACTGACTGAGACTGTCGATGATTCACAAGTGTGAAAGTAATTGGTTCCAGGCGGAGAGGCTGGCAACGGCAAAAGCACGATCTCCGAACGTATTCTTTGGGCAGCGCCGAATTTCGAAAAATTTTCCTGTGCCTGATCAAATGCTGGTTTTCGTTTACATGTGTTTTTCTAAACAAATTAATATTTTGAAGTTTGAATTTAATTTATTTCTGTAATATTTAATAATAAAAATCAAAATGTCGGTTTTAGTTTTGAACACTTTTAATTTAAGATTTTCACCTGTTTTTTTTCCGTTACTGGATGTCTGACCATAGTTATGTTTGACAATCGGATCGCACCTATCGATGATGTCAGTTACTACAAAGCCCAGTCTCTAGTGATAAAGTTAAAAACTAATAGTGTTTTTTTATTTATGAATAGTTGAAATGCTGTTTTACTACCAAAAAATCTCGATCTTTAAAAAAAGTACTATTTAACTAAGTAAAAAAAAGTTTTGTGTTACTGGAATAAAATAACAATGAATTTTTAAATATAATATGATATTATATTTATTTTCTCTCCCAGTTGTTCTACGATATAATAGATACACTTTAGAGTAGTCCTTAAAAAGGGAACACTTAAAATTTAGCCGGGATACCCTCTTATTTCATTATATAATATAAAAAAGGACCGTCATAAAAATTACTGTTTTAAAAAAATATATTTAGGGTGTCGCTCGGTTTAGTGAGCTTTGAAATGTTAAAATAGTTGAGAATTTTCGTTTTTTTTTATTTCGTTTTTTTTTTTCAAAAAACATACAATCACACGTAATTGAAATATTTCTATAAAATTGAATTACTTTCAACTTTTTTATTTATATTAATATATCACATAATAATAATAATTAAAATAATGGTTGGATAATTTATATAGCGCTATTTTTTTGAAAATCACCTCAAGGGCGCTGTACAATAAATAAATATCCCAACACGTCTTGCTGCTACAGAGCGTATGGACGGTTGGGATTCTAGTTCCTCGTCTCCAATTATGATATATTACAATTATGATATACATGAGCTAGATAACCAAACGTCCTGCAGCTACAGAGCGCATGGACAATAAGAAATCTAGCCCATATTTACATTTTTATTTTCAAATTACATTATAATTCTTACAAATCTAATTTACAAGTTTATTTAACAATTGTCTTTGCCACAGGCCTTAATTATTCATTTTTTCCTGTATTCTTGTTGAAAAAAAAGTTTAAAAATTTTAAAAAAATTAAAAAAATTGTTGTTTTCACAGAGTAGATTAAAATAACTGGGCGCCCCAAAGAAAATTAGCAATCTTTTTTTCACATATTTTAATTGGTTTTTATGTTTGTCGAAACTACATCATTATTTAATTTTGAAATGGGTATGTGAATTTAAATGTGTTTTAATCTAGTTATATTCAAGATTGAGAGCTTCAGCGTCGTGGCCCGCTGATATTTTTAATTATTATTCTGTACAAAATCCTTTAGTCCTCCTGGTGTTAAACCGTATTTATTATAATAATTATCTCTTAAAGAGGAATCTGTTGTAGCTGAATATTTACTCTATGTTCATGAAATACATATATTAATCATGTCATGGGCATTCTGCAAAAAAACACTAGTCAAAATTTCTAGTTTAGAGGTATTCGAATTAAAAATAATTTAAAACTGAACGTTATAAAACCAATTATAAGAGTACTGATATACTGACAAAAAAAAGGATTTCATAAAAAAAAAACATTTTTCTTTTTAAACTAGTTTTTTAGCACATAATACTATGGTAAGATACGCATTTTACACTGCAAGTCACACAATAAAGTCACCTTGTGACATGTGACTTGTTAATATTTTTTTTCATAAAAATATTTTGCTTTATTAAGTATTTTAAATGATGGGTTAAGAATAAATTAATAACAACAAATAATATTGAAATTAGTTTTTCTTGCTTGCCTACCAGCTTTGAATTTTTTTTTCCTATTCCCTGAACGGATTTATATTATATTGACTTAACACGAAAAAAAATTTTGGCCTGTAGGGCAGATGCATGGTGCATTTTTGTAGGTTGTAGGGCATTTGCTAAACAATATTACCTCATCATTACGTCAAAACAGCAAAATTATAACTTTATGTTTTTCGCAAAACGCTCACTCCTTGTTCGCACCCGATGGTGTATGGGCACTGCATTGGTACACTCAGAGCAGCGTATATCGATCATCTGTTACATGGACGTAAGATAATCCTGGAACCTAAAATATTGCAGAGTTGAACCACCTTTTTACTAAATGTTTTATGTTGACCTTCCCAGGAATCGAACCCTGGACCTCGGCGATTGTTGGTGTTCACACCAACCACTACACTACGAGGTGGACTTATCTCCACCTAAATTCCTTTCTTTTCCCTCGGGATTTTTAACTTAGAATAGGCATCTAGTCAAGAGCTGTCGTCCAGGATTGCTGTTCTATTTCACATACAGAACAATAATTTTCATCCACCCGGACGCAGAGTAAAATTATTTCTTTCTTTCAAACACGTTTGCTGTTATGCTAGATATAGCCGTCAAAAGCGTGTCTCTTATTGAAGAAATGACGGCTTTAGCCGTTAGTCCAAAAGACATTGGTACTGAAAAGACAGCTAAAGTCTACGTGCCACTGTAATTATGAGGAAATTCAGTGGTTTTAAAAAAAAAAAATATTTGTTTATATACTAATAAACTAAGCCAATTAAAAAAAAATTGTATCGTATTATCAGCGCTGACTTTTTAAAGTTTTGTATTTCTGAAACCACTACGAGTGTGACGTCTTAAGTTATCTTCCACTTCTTCTCGGTCAGGTCTGCCGATTGGTCCGTTGACGATAAGTAAACCGGAAATATTTCACAGCTCTCTTTTCATCGATTAATTCATATGAACTAGTGACGTCGCTTAAAATAGTTCGTTTTAGTTCAAATATTTTTATTATTTTTCGCACATTTCCAAGAAATTTTTTCCGTACAATTTAATGCTCTAATTTTTCCATTTTTTGTAACCAATTTCTCGTATGGATGAAGTTCCTTATTACATAGTAGGAGATACTATGCCACTATGTTGTGGCATTTTAAGCAAGCACCACGAAGCCAACTTATAATGGCGCCAACTCCTCAATAAATAAGATGTAAGCACTACGCATGCGCGAAAATGGGATAGTAGTGCTGCGGTGGTAAAAAATACAAACGAAACTTATTTCCCGGATGTACCTCGTATTAATCATTTTTACGCTGTTCATTTTTTACACAAGAATAGTGTATTCTATGATGGGTCAATACTATAATCCTGAAGTGTAATTCGTCAAGCTCCACTTTTATAGCTTCCTCGTGGGTTATTAATTAATTACATATGCTCTATCAAGTTATGACGTAGTTAACAACCCGTTTATTATAAATATGTATACGATTACTAAAATGTATAATTTTAATCGCGTTATGCGTTTTTATTTGATCGGGTTGTGGTCCTGTGGCTAGTGTCTCGGACTCACGGACCAAAGGTCTGTGGTTCGAATCCCACTCTACCCCAACTTGATTCCATTTTCTAATAGTGAGTTATTTACAACTCGTTGAAAATGGCCCTCAAAATTAAATATTTGGGTAAATCATAAGAACGCAAATATTTCTTTTTTTAAAAAAAAAAAAAAAATTTAATCCTGTATCACGCAATATAAAACTGTTTGTGTATAAAAAAATGCATTTATGTACTGGTAATATAAACACATAATGATTTCCACTCAACTTATAGTTTACCCTGATTATGGCTCCTACAACGGTAGCCAAAACGTCGTAAGGAATCTAACTTACACGGGATCACTCAAAGAGATGATACATATAAGTTTTTTTGTGTTGTCCAATGAAGTTTAAAAAACAAAATGGTTTCGCATCTTTCCCGTGGACCTGACTTTCTTGTTTTATAGCTATAATAAAAATAATAATTGGCTGATTTATATAGCGCTATTTTTGTGAAAAATCACCTCAAGGGCGCTTTATAATTGTACACTTGAACTTTCAATCTAACTAAACTAAACGTACATATTGTATTTTCCGATTTAAAATTAAGGGTATGAAAAACTAAAGAAGTGAGATTTTAGTTGGGATCCGAACTGGCTGGGACTGCCGATAATTCGTTAGTTTGAAGGCAATTGGTTTCAGGCAGAGGGGCCGGCAAAGGGAAAAACATGATCTCCAAAATCTAGTGTTTGGGAAGCGCTGGATTTCGACAAGTTTTTCTTTGCTCGAATCAAATGCTGACTTAAGAGTTGATTTTCTTTAACATGTATTTTCCCTAATACATATGTAGGTCCGATATATATTTTGGAGCCATTTCATGAAGAGATTTGAATACTCTCCCGCAAAGCTTGTATTTTGTTATCTTTGTGTTTTTTACCCACTGCAAATCTCAAAGATGTTGTGAGATTTGAGAACATTATTTTACTCCCGTAATAAGCCTTGCTGCTGCATTGAAAACAGATTGAAGAGTATCAGTTTGCTATTTTGGGAGATTTGCGTATTTTCCATTACAGTAATCTAGACGCGAAACGACATAAACATTCACAAGAGTTTTACTTGCGTCTATAGGAATATTTCTCCGTGCGGATTTGATTTGTCGGAGATGGAAGAAATCAGCACTTTCCGTTTTATTGACCTGAGAATAAAGAGAAAGATCTGAATCTAAATGAACACCCATTAGTTTGACATTTATACAAGGGGTAAGATCACAACCTGTGATTAAAATTAGAGATCGGTCTAAAAGGTGTAGTCGCTTTTTATCGCTGTGAATAGAATCTCAGTTTTAGATGGATTGAGTTTAAGTTTGTTTGATAACATTTAGTAATTGACGGTTTGGATGCATTGAGAGACGCGATTTTTCAAATTGTATATATCTTTATAGGAGAGCAGTAAAAATGTATTTTTTGACCATCCACATAACATTAAATAAGTAACCTAAAATTATAAGGTTAAAAAAAATCTGCCTAGTAAAATAAGATCTTCGCCATTAAATTAAATTTTAACAAAGGAATCAATATTTGCCTTCGCGTACAATAATTTAATGAGTGTTTCCATACAGCAGTGTTGTGACATACTTTTATGGATCGTTCTTTACATTCCCTTTCTGTACAGTTATTTCTCAAACGGTATAATTTTTCAAGTCCAAATCTTTATAGACATTAGGGAAAGAAAGTTGATATTTTAGGGAACTCTCTTAGCATTGATCAATTAATCAAGATCGGTAAATATTAACGTCAATTGAGAAATAAAAAGAAACTCACTACTTAAGCTCGTTAAATATTTTTTACACTTTGTGCACTGTGCAAAATAATTTTTCTCAATTTTTTCATTTAATTATTTTTGTCATTGATTGATTTGATCCATGAATAACTCTCATAACTAATAATATATTAATGTCAACTACATTAAATTTATAATCTAATTTAATTGATTTTATAACTATGCAAATAAGTTTTTTATTTAAATATGTGTTACGTAATGTTAATCTGTAAAATCTTCCACCTAATAGAATTAATAAGTACTGAATGCCTAGACTTCCGTATCTTTTTTTTAATGACAAATACTTATCTCTATTGTAATATCTACAAAGTATTTATCTACGTCGTGTTGAGGTTAAGACGCTTGACTCAAGCACCAAAAGTTACGGATTCGATTGCCAGAGAGAGCATAAAAGTTAAAGCCGGAGTGTTCTCTGCTGTAATTGCTTAGCCTAGTGAGGTACAAAAAAATAGGACAAACTCAAAATCTTATTGGTAATAATGATTTGTTTATTGTGAATATATTTAAACGTTTCTTTTATATTTTTCGCATTTCGAATTCGGGTAAAAGAAAGCTTTCTTATCGTAATCTGTTTTCAAGATTAAACCTATAAAGTTGCATTGTTTTAATGGTTTTCAAGGAGTATGTTGTGACTTAACAACGTAGTACATTGTAAAACTATGTTCTTCCGAATCTCATCTCAGACGCTCACCTGCTTAAGTCCTTAAAAGGAGATGCAATTACTTTGCGACCTACTTTCGAAGTTCGTATTTTTTTTGTTAAATCGATCCACTTTAAACTTGCAATGTTTGAATAAATAAAACGCTGTTTCTATCATTATTATCACACTCGATATACGTATGTAACATATACTCAAACGACAGCTATTTCTGTCATAAGCTAGTTTATGTGATCACTTTACGTATTGTGTAACTTTCACCATTCTCACAATGCTTAAACAGTCAATTAAAGGTAAAAAGTCCCAAATGTTTTTTAAATGTTTTCCCTCTCTGTTGCAATAAATTTAAGTTTGATATCTTTCTCGGGAGTAGAATCAGAGGAGTCGTTAGTTTTTTTATTGGTTTAAAAATAAAATGGCACTGCATTTAAAATTTGATGTTTTTACCAATGTCATGTTGAACTATTTTATAAACAAACTGGTTCGCAGTACGCCACCAGCAACCAGGCCTAACCGTCGGGTCTGCAAGCAACACAACCACATGTAAGTCTAACAGTTCCGAGAAAGTTTTCTCCTTTAAAACTAAGAAAGAAAGTTCCCTCCTTTTAAAGGAGAAATCCTTCACCCATACTTATACTACTGTCACCGATCCAACAACCGGCCCCAGTCGTGCACTACAAATCTATTCCGTTTTTTTTTTTTTTTTAATTAGTAAAAGGTTGTATATAGAAAGATTCCTGCTCGCTAAGATGAATTAGATATTTAAGGGAATAGAAATTAGTGGGGCCAAAGTCTTAAAAAGGTTAGCATTCGGTAATTTATTCCCACCTTAATCCCCCTCATTCATTCCCACACGCACATGTACCCTCTCCCTCATTCATTCACGCATACACACATTCTAATACACCTGAATACAAACGTCACACACATACAATTACGTAAACTTTTTTCTTGTATATTATGTGTCATTAGATTTACAGTGGATTTTTTAATTGGCTCTTGTATTGTTAATATTTTTCTACTTATTTTGTTAATGTAATAGCTGTAAAAATCCCAAATAAAATAAAATAAATTAATACTTTATTGGGCAAACTAAGAATAAGTGGTTGAAATCTTTTTCTTTAAAACGACAATCGCTAATGGGGGAGTCAAAGACACAAATTCTTGCAAGGTGAGTCCTCGTATAGCAATGCCTTATCCTCATTTGACAAATGGTGGATGTTTATTTTTAATTCAGAAAATTTTCTGAAACAAAAGACGTGATTGGAGTCGTTAGTTGTCGCAACGCTTTCCTGACTTTCCCGCTTTTCTGTTGTTAATGAAACGTTCAAGCTACGTACAGAATCAGTTTATTATCTACGTTCAGTAGGAGAATCATCATTACTTTCATTATCTCCACCCATTGGAGCGTAGAGCACTGCATTGGGACACAATATGCAACGTATCTAGATTAGGTCTAACATGAGAAAAAGGTCATCAATCTTACGCTTCAAGTGACAGCCCAGTGAGAACGAAACATTATGTCGCACAGTAAGATAACCTTTTAACAAATATTTTATGTCGACTTTGCAACAAATCGATTCCAGTACCTCAAGCACGGGAGGCAAACGCACTAACCACTACGCTACGAGGCGGAACGTTTCCTCTCAATTTGCAGGATATGTGCCTGAGAGTAGACATCTCTCGTCACAACACTTATCCTGGGTTCGGTTCGATTTACACACATAATTTTATTTTTATGAATACAATATGTATTGATCTTATTAAATTTATTAAGTTCTGTAATATCCAAAACATCAACTTCTTTTAGAGGAAACGCGGTCTGTTTTTTCTTTGTACAAACGTATTTCAGTATTTTCTCCATGGATTATGGCAATAGGACAATGTTTTTTTTACACATCATAGAAATTTACCATTAGCATGTCTCTATGGTTTTTATCGTTGAAATGTTTCTTTTCAATTTTTTTTCAGAATCAGCCGTTTTAAAATAATTGCAAAACAGCTAACACGGAAATGAAAACAGCAAAACATTTTCAAAAACACTTTCGGTGATATTAAAATGTTTTTTTTTCTAAACAATTTATAGATATTTTTCAATTTATAAATTTCCCTTTGTCTTATACTGATTTAAAGAAATACCCATTAAAAAATGCACTGAATTCACAGTACATCCGTTTTAAAAAATGATATTCTTCTTAATATTTATCGTAAAAATAATCAGAATATTGAAACTTTAGGTAATCAAAGAAAAAGTCACTTGCCTTCAAAATAAAATGCCCGAATGAAAATATATGACGTGTGCCTACTGACAAAATATTTACCGTACAAAAAGTACATAATATTTATCCTAGAAACAGTGTGACCTAATTGAGAGTGTATTTGAATCACAATGTCTCTGTACAGAACGACGTAGAACATTTTACTAACCAAATTAATTTGTCACTGTCATTCATACGAACAACAAGCTACCGTAATATTAACGTGATGATTTTTACATGCTTTTTTCGAAAAAATGTATCGCAATAAATTACATTTGATCCGGTTTATATGAAACAGAGATGAAGAACATTTTAATAGAAAAAATAATTTATCAGTGTCATTCATATGAATAGCATGCTACTGTTATATTAACGGGATGATTTTTACAGGCTATTTTCAAAGAATGTATCGCACTATATTACATTTGATTCACTTTTATGTGTGAGGTTTATAGTCCATCGATCGATGACACAAAGACGTGCATTTATTTCACCTGAAATATAGTGCAACGACTGATAAAGCAAGTCATCAATTTACATTGAATATTAAATACAAGACTAACATTATTGCATATATTCGACGTCCTGCAAGACGTTAATATGGTTCTTATAACTTAGTCATCGTTCTATTGTAAGTGAATACTTTACACACTGTAAAACATTCCCCATTCTGCCTATGCTTGATCATCTTACGAACGTCAACAAACATAGGCAAAATGGTTCATGTTGCACAGTGAGTAAAGTGGCCACTTAAACCAGTTTATGACGGGCTATTAGTTCTGCAAACGCCTAGACTTCTAAAATCTCTGTTGTAATATATGATTATTAAAAACTTTAAAGGGGGTTTAACCCAGTTCTTGTCTACGAACATTTGAACACACTCAATATATTGTCGGTTTATATGCGTTTAGACGGGTTAGATACGTTATTTATTTAATTGTACACTGCTATGAGTTATTTAACTTCATCTAGAGTTCTTAATTAAAAACATGTTATTGTGACACAATTTTTGTTTATTTTTCGTGTTTTTAAATATTCAATCGACATTTATAAAAATACGAAAAGACTGAGTGAATATTTAATTTTAAAAAATAAGTAGGTACCAGATATTGGAAACAAAATTACAAGCTTTTGAAAATCCTAATACATTTTTATTAATTTTCATATCATCGATAACTGAGACTTGTCATTTTTTATTACATGATTTGAGAAAAACATAGAACTTGTTTATTTTCCTATTTTTAACACCATAAAGTTTTATGTTGTAGAATAAATAAATTTATTATGCAGTTACGTACTTCAATATTGCCTGATTTTTTTTTCAAGAATATGAGTAGGTAAAATATTTTGAGTCTGCACTGAACTTTCTGCTAACATCCACTAATGCAATCTAAAATTAATAAATTTGAAAATACGTTTGTAGGAATTTATAAAGGAAATTGTTCTGTTAATCTCCAAGGTATTCGTAGGTGTAGACAATTCATATAAGAATTAAAATAAACATATCGGTCAAAAGTCGCTACGACTTACCGTTAGTGGGTTTTATTTTGTACCGAACGGATAAAAAATTTGTCTTAAAAACATTTGTTCTTGAAATGTCCTTTTAAATAATATTTCTTTTAAATTTTACATCGTTACTCCTCGCCGTTAATAAATTTAATAATTTTACCAAAAAAGGCCAAGAAAAATTTGCTCTTAAACAGCTCGGTATGTTAAAATTAAAACTTTAATATTCCATCCAAGTTTTACTTCGTTACGACTTTCATTGACAAGTTATTTTGCTGAAGAAGTTTTAGAAAAAAAAAAAAAAAAAAAACAGCAAGGTTGACCTTACAATAGAGATATTGATTCTTACTTTCACGGCACTACGAATTACCAATAAAAAAATCCCTTATACCGAGAATGTTCAAGAATTTTATGCCTAAAATTAATACCGTTGCCCTAGAAGTTGCATCTAAAATGACGTGTCAACATTTCACGTCGCTACAAACTACCGTTCCATAAGAGCTTCTATCACGGACAAACATACAAACACACGCATACACAGTTTAATAATAAATGTAGATAAAACTTTTTTGTATGACTAGGTACTGGTAGGTACACTTGCATTATTTTCGAGGAAAGAACATTGCTTTTTAAATTCTTGAAGTAAAAATATATTTTTTAAATATTTTGACTTGATAAATTATTGTCTTAGTTAATTACATTGAATACGTACCTACATAAGCCTTTTCTTGTGAGTGTTCTAATAATAATAATCTCTCTTTCTTTATATTTATTGATTTAGGGAGTATAGGGGTACGGGTGATGCCATAGCCAACCTGACAAAGGCTATGACGGAAAGATTATACAATCGTCAAAAATCCTTTGCTGTGTTTTTAGACTAAGCAAATGCGATCGACACCGTCTCCCATAAAATACTAATCCACAGACTCGAAGACATTGGTATAACAACAAAAGCATTGAAGTGGTTTAAATGCTGCTTAAGCGAAAGAACTCAAGCTGTAATAATTAGCTAACCCAATAATTTAGGTTCTAATACGAGTGTAAGCCAACATTTAATCCAGTGTCCCACAAGGAAGAGTTCTGATTCCGATTCCGTTCTGAAAAACGCAGTCTGACTTTTCACCATACAAATGTTTTTCTGTATTTTTACCCTGGATTGTAAAAACGCCCAATTTTATCTTCATTCTTCGAGCGTACGGTATTCAAATATAACAATTTTTGAAAAACGTAAAACTTACCGATACATACAATTTCTTCTGATATTCTGTGCTAAAACAATAACAAAATTGCTTCAGTTTTGAGGTGCGGAAAACGGGACAGCGAAACGTCGATATTGTCTATTTTTGTTATTTTAGCCTCAGACCATTGACCTATGAGTCTACAATTACCACGAATTGTTTAGCTAGTATTTTTTTTTATATTATACCTGTATTGATGATACAATCAGTTTTTCATCATGCGCTCATTCAGATCGTAATAAAGGAAAAATAAGATTACTCAACGAAATATAGTTTATTTTATCCGTAATAATTGCGAAACATTATATAAGTATATTTGAAAATGTGTTTCAGCAAGAAAAGAAGAAAACAAAATTTTAAGAGTGAATAAAACTTAGGACGTGTTATTCAAGTAGTAAATAGGCCATCAAAGGTCAACGTAGATTAAAAAGCGGGATAGAAAACATCGCTTATATTCCTGATGAGATGCCTCGGCGGAGAGAAAAGTACGAGTAGGAGCGAACGCTCCGGACTAGCGATGGAGCGGTCTCCGCTCCCCAGGTAACGATGCTGACGCTCGTGTTCATGATATGGGCGCTATTCAGAGAGCTGATGACGAGCCGTGAGAGGTCAGCTAGCCCGGGGCGCGCGCCGCGGGCTAACGGGCACGCGGCGCGGGCGCGCAGCCCCGCGTCGCCGCCCTCGCCGGACGAGGGCGAGGGGCCCGGCTACCGCCGCATGGGCAAGTCCCGCGAGAACAGCGACTTCTCCACCGTGTCCAGCTTCACCAGCTCGTCCAACACTACCACCGGCAGCGCGCCGTCGGGGACGGAAGAGCCGCACAGGAGGTATAGCGACATCTTGCGTCACAGCGTGCTAACATGGCGAGAGCATTTGTATCTTCCTCAACAAACAGAAAGAAACGTTTCACGACAAAATGCATATTTACGTATTGACGATCAGTTCTTTGATCTACTTAGGTTCAATGATTTGTAATATTCAGAAACCCGATAAGTCATAATGTAAATGCCACAACACAACCCACTTTAAAATTCTTTTCAATTATAAATAATTTCTTTGGCCGTCTAAATTTTAGATAAAATATTAATCCTCATACTTTTTTATGAAGCCATGACAAAAAGTACACGCTTTCATATGACAAAAAAGGCAGTATTAAAAAAAATCATTTTGTTAACTTATGGTGTTTCTGAATATATCGATTCAAATTAGTAATGACCAACTGCAAAATAAATTATTTTAACTTGAATCTTGCTTGTCAATTTTCGGCTTTTCCGTTTAAAAAACTTAAATACGAATCGTTTTAGTAGCATATTAGGAAAACAGTTTACTGATGCATACAAATTATAATTAGTAAATTTTAGTTTACTCTTAATTATAATTTTTATATTCTGCCTTGAGTTCAAATGATCGGTGCGTTTGCTTACCATGAAAGAGACTTCGGGTTCGATTCCCGACTTGGTTTATGTAAAATATTAATTTTAAATGTATTGGTTCATAGACTAGAATATTTCATAGTCAAAATATGTAGCATTGGGTACAGGAAGAGAATAACTAATATCCGAACAAAACTGTATTTTCCAATTTTAATTACGAGTATACTTTACTTTTGTAGTTCAAAAATGCATTAAATATACAAATCTATTAGAGTAGACAAACATTGAAGTAAAATCGAGAGAATTTAACATTTTTAATTAACTGTTTTCTCTGTTAATACTAATAAAACCCATAACACTACAAAGTAGGTATTATATGGATTTTTTAATTTAAATTAATTTCACTTTGACTACTCATTAAATTAAATCGTATGTACGGGCTGCCTCAAAATACAAACACCGTGCATGTGCAGGGTAGGTATACTTGAAACAGCTGAGCAATCAGTTATACAAAAATATTGCGGTAATTAGTACTAACATTTGGGGTATTAATCAATTCAAAGAATCATTTTGAGTGATAAATGCAAACCTCGTCAGAATTACGTAATTTTATTAAAGATATATAATATAATTTTTCAGTTGGTCCTCGAAATAATAATTATTGAAGCAATTAGATGATTCTTCAAATATTTTGATCTTATCTTTCAACAGTAAAGTTGTAACATCACATATAATCGAAATAATTAATATCAATTCAAATCGCAACGAAATTCTAGTATTAACACTTTGTATCCCGGAGCCGTGTTAACACGTGATTTTATAACCACGCGTTGTGTCCCGGTCTCGTGTTTTTACGTGGTTTACCAGCTGTCCAAAAAAGTACATTTTACTGACATCTAGTGACTTTTATTAGTATTTTTCGGCTGTTGGGAAACTACGTGAAAACATACGACCGGGACACAACGCCTGGTTTTTATGATCACGTGTTTACACGGCTCCGGGATACAAAGAACAAAAAAAGGAGTGAGACCCTGTATATGTGCAAACATTGCAATGTGGCTCTCCATAAAGGCCAATTTTGACAAAACTATCATACAAAAATGACTCATTAAATGGTTTCAAATAAATATTAGAAGTTTCAATTGATTAAATTCAGTGTTTTATTAATTATGACACTTTTAAAAAACCCTTCACAAAGCACGAAATTTTACAAAAATGGGCCGGGCACAGGGTAAATTCTGTGTATTCGGCCGGTGCTCAAAGTGTTAACCAGTGTTACGTAATTACTGTTTGTTTTATATTTTGCTTTACTTTACTATAATTACTATGGTAATTTATAAAATTAGCATACTATTTGGATGTCTTTTCTAATTACAATATTCATATTTTCTTAGTTGCCACGATGTAGCAAACTAACAAAGAACTGTGTGGTGGTTCATTGGGTATTCACGTTTGCGTGACTATCCTCTCTCGGTACAGTTGACCTATTGGATATGAACATAACCATTAGAGTAAACTTTAATTTGCTACAAATCTATTTATCTTCATATTTTGAATAATTAATTCACAAAAATATTATATCTTGTAGTCAAATATTATTTATTACTCATATTTTAATATTCTCGGATGTCCTCGGATTCGATCCCGGATTGTTTCTAAACGAAATATTTACTCAACTTTGTTGAACGTTTATATAAATTGGACATCTAAAAAATTTTTTTAAAATACTCGATTTCATTTCATATACATAATACCACTATTTTAATTTTATAATGAAATAACTCTGAATGCGAGAGGTAAGCTACGGTAACTCCAAATATGATGAGATAATGGTATACTATGTCGATACCAAATTGTTCGTCCTTTAATATGAGGTAAGTAGCAATAGCTCCTCATTTTTTTGATAACCATTTTTTTTATAATTAAAATTTAACTCTATACCACATAAAAGGAAAACAATAGTAAATTTATTAAACAAATGTACTGTTTACCTCCCACCATATAATGCTCATAGCAACTGCAAGTTTGAAGTAAGTGAGCCGGTTTTATCCCTGACCATTTCAACTCCTATCCAAAAACTATCCAAAAAATATACATAATCAAAGTGCTGCAAATCAATTTTCAGCAAGCTAAGACAAGGAGGCTACTACAGTAGTATGTCGTCAATCCAGTACATACGATAAATCCTATTACACAAATTTGTCTCTCTTTTTTTTTTACTTCTAACTATAGTTTACCACTCGCACACAAAACTTGGGCTTTACCTTCATATATTTATGAAGGTATGTTCATATACAAATTTAGCTTTCAAGCATTTACTAGTGTAGCACTCGAGCATATACTAGTGTAGCACTCGAGCATAAACTAGT
This sequence comes from Micrasema longulum, assembly GCF_059751315.1. Lineage (NCBI taxonomy): Eukaryota > Metazoa > Arthropoda > Insecta > Trichoptera > Brachycentridae > Micrasema > Micrasema longulum. The sequence continues at coordinate 49,023 of NW_028277664.1, forward strand.
GTAGCACTCGAGCATATACTAGTGTAGCACTCGTACATATACTAGTGTAGCACTCGAGCATAAACTAGTGTAGCACTCGAGCATATACTAGTATAGCACTCGAGCATATACTAGTGTAGCACTCTAATATAACAACAACCTTATTATTATGCCTAAGTGTAATTGATGACTTAATTAAGATAAAATTTAATTTAAAAAGCAACACAACATTATGTATGTACTATACACGTTGGATAAAGACGCTCCGTATTTTTATTATTTTTTTTATTTTTTTTATTTTTTTTATTTCAAAATACAATAATGTACAAAAACATAATTGTATTCCCATGAGTTAGCAAACTAATTCTGGGATTGATACAATTTAAGATCATCAGATAAAAATAAAAATACATTTAGTTGAACATAATATTCATTTTGTCATTCACATAGATTCCCCGGTATTAAATATGTACTTATTTATGCAATACATTTACGATTTAAACAACGGTTCCTTCTTTTTACGGAAAATCATTAAAACGAAGATACAAATGCTCGCCTTGTAGCGTTCGCTTTATGCAAAGTGTCAACGTACTGAGAGTGAAGTGTTTGGACGTCGTGTCTTGTGTAGGTTCTCAGAAGGAGCGTCGCGACGCGTCGAGGCCGGACGCCGACGCTCCAGCGCAAGGGGCGCCGCTCGCCGCTACATAAGACGAGGCCTTCCTCCTTCAGACAGACGGAGAACTACCGGCAGGTAAAAGAAAGAAAGGGTTTTTCAATTTTCCATAATGAGATACACAATATTTTTCAATCAAGTTTATGTTATGGCGATGAAGTGAAAATTTCGGCAGTACAATGATATTTTGTTAAGAAAACTATGCGCATTCATTTTTATTTTATATATATCCCTTTTGCGCAAAATTAACCAATCCTTCAAATATTTTTCCAAAAGACGTAGTGGTAAATTTATTTAGGAATACACACGTATACGAGTATATGTGCCCTAGTTCAAATTAAATGGCTGCTAATTCGTAATTTAAATGTTTGTAACTTAAATTATGTAGGTATTTTCCAGAGTTATAAATAAAATTGATTTAGCATTTAAAATATTTAACAAAAAATTTAACTGTAATGTATCATTTACATTCTGATTTTGTCCTTTTTTTACAAAATATAGAAGAGGGTTCATTATGATTATACATGTAGATTATGTAATACTGACTCGGTAGATAGCATGAAATAATGTTTTGGGGTTAGGATAAAGGCAAAATTGATAATCTTGAATAAATCAAAGTTCATATATTTCTAACATGAAAACGAGAATAATTCAAAATATGTGATTTAAATCAAAACAAGGGCATTGAAGTACAAAACCAATTACCTTAAACCTTTAATATGTTTTTAAATCAAAAAATTTCTTTATTCTCACTCACTTCACACATATTCCGGAACAAATAGGATTTTCTTGGAAGCAGTTACTACTTGGGAAATTATTTTTGATTCTCAGTACTGAGTGTTGTGTACAAGGAGAGTATCTGTGGAATTGTTTATGTATTTTGCCAGACGCACTTTGTTTGCTGTTATAATCGAATCTTTTATGGTGACAGGATGTTCAAACACTGTCGCGATTATATACATAAAATATTTATTTTATTGGTTATTTTTTAATGTTTGTAGACAGGCTGGATTTATTCCCTTCTCAAAAATGTTTTCCCTCACTGTTGCAAGAAATTTATAAAGTTTATTTTATTGATCTTTTTATACGTACTGTAAATTGTATATTGGCGGGTATATTGCCAAACAGCAATTTCTTTCAACCAACTAATAAAATAAAAGTTCTCTTTATTTAGTTCAAGTTACAAAACATATTCTGTAGAAAATCAAAACTAAAAAAGGTGAGGATGTACAAAAATATAAATAAATGTTTAAATCAACACTATTGCTCGATGACAAAAGGGAATAAAAAGGAAAAAGGAAAGGAGGAGAGATTAAGGAAGAGAAAGTAGATGTTTCTTCAGACGTGATTCAAACAGATATACTAAAGTAACATCTTTGATGGTGGGTGGGAGATGATTCGAGTCAAGCCGCATGAACAGTATATGAGTTAGAAAAGAAAGAGGAATTGAGTATTGGTATTAAGAGGGTGGTTTGTCGGTTGTCTGTCGGCCTCGTGGTGTAGTGGTCAGTGCGTTTGCTTACCGTGCAAGAGGTCTCGGGTTCGTTGAAATATTTATTTTAAAGGGTGTTCTTCCACTTGAATATTTTCTTGGACTGGTATCTGAAGCGCCAGACTGGTCATCTTACCTTCATGTACAAAATGATCAAGATACATTGTGATTGGTGTACCAATGCAGTGCCCTGCGCACCATTCGACGCCGAAAAAGAATAATTAAATAATTAAGAGGGTGCTTTAAGAATTAGAACGAAGGGGTAAACCATTGACTGATAAGCGTTGAAACTTTTCACGGAAGTACATACGAGTATGTGTGTTAGGACAAAGAGGTAAACTATAACTGATAAGCTTTAAAAATTTCACGGAGGTATATAAGAGCGTTGGAACTATTAAGCACAGTAAACAGAAGTGAGAAGGAGTGATAGTCTCTCCGCTGTCTAATTTTAAACCATTTCAGTTTCCTACGATAGTCAAAAATGTGGCCATATTTCCTAAGTCATTCAAGTTTATCGAGTTGCTTACAGCTTAAATCAGTCGTGGAGACATCAGCGTATTCTAGATTGGGTAGCAGTAATGCTTGTAGTAGAGAGCATTTGGTATTAATGGGTAAGAATTTTTGCATCATTTCAAGTGAGTGTAGACTGGAAATTAAAAAAATAAATAAAATAAAAGTAAAAGCTGCTTAATGAATAAGTATGAGTTCGCCAGGATAGATGTTCATTCATTCGTATTAATCGATGTTTTATAGATGTCCAGTATTAGATATTGGCAACATTGACAAGATGATTAAGATAATTCAATTGAACTCAATTCATTTATTTAAATATAACATATGCATACGTTACAAACATATCATTGTGTTTTTTGTAATATAAATAATATAGATGTACATAAATACCTTGTTTTTTAATCTGTATAAATATTTGTTAATTTATTTTCGTTTTTTTAAGTTAGTCTTCTTTGTTTATTCTCAAATGTAATTAAAAATATATATATTGTTGAGTGTCCTCGGTATGGGAAACCCCAGTGATGTCACATTATTTTTATTATTAATCATATTTTGTAAGCCAAAAATATGAATAAATAAATAAAAAATACATTCAACACGTACATATTATAAAAATGAAAAAATACATGAAAGAGTTTCATGTCAAAGTAGTAGGAGAATCCTGCTCCGGAAAACCACTTGGAACATGGAACAGATCAAAAGCCTGAGCGATGTTGTTCAGCATAGCAGTAGCCCTTCCAACAGGCATAACCATCGGCAGGTTGGTCCTGTATATCGGAATATGAAACAATCTATACTGACGCTGTCTGGGTAATTATCAGGAACATACAAACCAATGCCCATCATAATCTCAGGATTATCGACAATACCGCGTAACAATCGATAAAAATGTGTAGTCAAATACACATTCCTTCTAGTCTTTGTTGTAGCCAAGCATACCCTGGAGAAACTCGGTCGGATAGAGCCAAGGATAATACCCGCACTTTCTCATGTAGAGATATCTCAAAAACTTTTTTGGTTTTTCTCTATCAAAGGAGAGTACTTCAGTTCACGTGGCCCCCAAATCATTAAGCCACTCTCGAGTCTACTTCGCACCAAAGAGTTGTAACGAGTTCTCTGTATGCGAGTATTTTAAAAACCCTGGCAGTACGCAGAACGAATCCTAACATTTACAATGCATTACCACTGATTGTCTCTATGTGTTTATGAAATGTCAGGGTGCTCACAAATCTAACGCCCAGATCTTTAACATTTGATGTTCGTATCAGATTTTGGTCATTCATTTTGTAGTGAAAACATAGAGTTTTTTGGGCTCTAGTGAAAAACGTGACTGAACACTTGGAAACATTAAACCTTATAAGTTTGTAACGCCTTCTCTATTCACATATATTATATATATCCGCTTGGAGAAGACAAAAATCATCCAAAGTTGTCACCTTTTAAAATTGTTTCAATCATCCGCAAATAACAGAAAACGCGAATTCAAGGTAACATTTTTAATATTATAGAGAACAACAATGGACCCAGGTTAGAGCCTTGCGGGACGCCCGAGAAAGTGTAGAAACTCTCTGACACAAAAAGACCATACGAGACGTATTGGTTTCTATTTTGGAGGTAACTCGCCATTAATTTTAACATACTATCCGAGAAACCGATCTCATACAGCTTTTTTAATAAGACATCATGGTCGACAGTATCAAAGGCCTTGGCGAAGTCTTTTCGAAGCTCTGTATATTTACATATAAGTTATTAATTTAAAAATACTTGGGATACTTCTACTTATTTATTTGACCAACTAGCTCTTTCACTCTCTAATGGGCATATTGAGACTGGTCTGAAGTCCAGTTACCATAAGAGAGTGAAAGCGCTAATTGGTCGAATAAATCAGTGAAAGTGTACTAAGTATTTTTAAATTAATAACTTATATGTAAATATAAGTTATTACATCAATAATAAATGGTTCTACTCGGGAATTGACGATTCTTCAGATTATAATTTTGAGTACCTTTGCTGGTGCAGAAAGAACAGCGACAGGTCTGTAATTGACTAATCAGATTGCTTAGTAAGATACGTATTACTTACTAAGCAATCTTTGACTACCCGCAAACCGTTTATAAGTAAACCATTCGCTTTTGTCCATGTTGAGAAGCTATTTAGTGTATTAGACATCGATTATATTTCTTAATTGGTGCTTTTAGGTCTGCAATGAAGGTAAAGTTGTAAATCATCTGCATATATATGATATGAACACTTAAGACACTCTGCTATCGGATTGATAAACAGGGAAAATAGCGACAATATCAATCCATTCCAATTGATGATCTGGTGTCCTGATGCATTGTTGTCTAGCTCGTAAATACGATCCAAGCCATTTTATACTTTAAGTAACCTTGTTGTAAATTATTATATTATGATATTATTGTCTATCATAATAAAAAAATTGCGTACTGTGACTCATCACAAATAATGCATTAAATTATTTATTTCAACAAAGCATCCGCAAAATGTGCATAAATGTACTTCCAACAAACTGAAATCAGCGTTGAAATATACAAAATTGTTGTTTTTGACATATATTACAACAGAGACGGAAAATATTTTTGCCCCAACCAGAAACACAAGAAACCATCAAATGTCTTATTGCACTACCAGTCGGACAGTTAGCAGATTCAACACTCCTCTAAATCGAATGCAAAATCTCGGTAATGAATTCGCAAAACATTTTGATATCTGGAACATGTCGCTTCCCAAGTATAAGGAGGCGATGTTTGCAATATTTCTGGATAGTGTTTAATATCTTGTACACCCTTGCTTTACTATGCTAATGTTAGAGACGCCCCTTCTTTATTTACATTTAAGTCAAGATTGAAATGTCACTATGTAAATATTTAAATTGTTCCTTTATCCTTCTTCTTTCCTTCCCATCCCCTTTCCTCTCTTCATAGTAAAGTGTTATTTTTTTTATACATATATTTATTTTTGTTAATCTTTGCTTTTAATTTTTGTATAAAATTGTAAGATTCAATATGTCCATGTATTTATAATTTTCTCAAACTGAACGGTTTGGGTAGGTAGGAAGAAATTGCCTTAAGGCAATATACCCGCTCTTATATGTATATTTATTGTATATGTATATAAAGTGTCAAATAAAATAAATATGTTAGGTATACCGTATGTGTGTTTATGTACATGTATGTATGTGGATGGATATGTGCGTGTATGTATGTTTGTATGTGTGTATTTATGTGTGTATGTAAGTATGTACAAATATAATATTTCTATTAATTTTTAGTTTTTAAATAAGCAATATTTATATTTAATATGTACTTTCTTTAATTTTAACATAAAATAATAAAAATAATTCGTTTGAGACCCCTGACACATTACATATACATACAAGCAGTCATACTTGCTAACTAGATGAGTTCATGCTCATTCAGTTGTATATAGGAAGTTAGTACTACTGACTTTGCAACAATAACCGATGAACCGGAGAATAAGTCTGTTTGTATAATATACCCGTATAAAGGACTACTCGTATATATTTTTATTTTTGCTGAATTTGTGTACCTAATAATGTGTGCCTTTGTAAAATTTACAAACCTAAAATGCTTTTTTTTTTACAAATTTTCTTGTACACTTCGCTTTTAGTATAAATCTTTTATTATTTTTCTACTAAACATTACGTTTATTGAGTTTAACGATAACAATTAATTATGTTTTCTTTCTTTTATATAACTTTGTATTTAACTTTAATTTCGTACAAATTGGCTACGGTCGCTAGGTATAATAATAAATAAATAAATTACATAAGTCATAGCTTCCTACGGGGTTAAATTCAGTCTTTGTCTACAAACATTTAAACATACTCAAAATAAAGTTGAATTTTTGTTGTGATCAAATGGCTTTAATTGAAAAAAATTTAAAACCATAGCTGAATGTTTTTATTTTAGTGGTTACTGGGTGTTGTTTTCTTCTTTCCAAATATTAAAAAAACTAGCACTAAATTTACTGTTTTAGCTATTTTACTAAGATTGACAGATTAAAGAATCAAACTTATAAGAGCTTCGTATGTTTTACTTCATAAAAATCATCTTTCACTAGAAGAATTGTAGAAAAATGTATATTCCGACTTTTATATAAAGAGTGCAAGTTGCTAAGTCTATAAAGTGATAACTAAAACTAGTATGTCTCTCCTAGGCTTCTGGAAACTAGCAGAAGTACTTATTTAATTTCATTTATATTCCTTAAAAATGTTTGCGTAAATTTCTGCTGTCTGCTTTTTATTTTCTCACACACAACGCGTTTCCTTAGTCATAAATAATTAAATCCTAATTACGACTGGTATTGAAAAATAGCCAACTTGAAGCGAATGGCACAAAGCTTATAATAATACGTGTATCTATATCAAGGCTGTAGTCTTATAAAATGTACGCAAAATTAAGAAATTATACGATTTTGTCATTTTAGAACAAATGTTTTTTTTAATCGCGCAATTACAAAAAAAATCAAAAAACATAAATTAGGTAAAAACAATAATTTTTAAAGGTATTTCTATTAATAAATATACTTATAAGTTTTATGTAACTAAAATATAATTTCTTTTAGACCGGCAGATTACGCCATTTCAAATTTAGACTAAACTGAGGTATCTGGGATCTCAAAAAAGATTACGTGTTGAACTAAAATTTGTTTTATTAATTTAAATATAAAAAATTGAACATGAAAGCGGTCGAAGCAATTATTTTTTTTTGTTTTTCAATAGAAATACAAGCATTTTAAATCACATGCATTTTTGTTACATTTTTCTTTATTTATTCGTAAAATTATGCCTTCGGTAATACTTTTAAAAAAAAACGTTTATCGAAATATTTTAGTTGAAACCTTTTTTATAGAATAGTATTCTTTTTTTTAAAAAAAAGAAGATAATTCTGGTTGTAATATTCAATTTATAACAATATCTTATTAACGTTTTTATGACCTTTATACCTGCCCTTATCGGTACCGGTTTTAAAATGGCAAAATTGTATGATTTCCTCATTTTGCGTGCGTTTCACCAAACTACGGCCTTAATACTCAATTGTATAAAGGCAGAGTGGGAGATATGCAATTCATTTTTTGATTCAAATAAATCAGTTTGAATTCTCTTTTTTTATATCTGTGCATATCGAACATATTTTTTGTCGATTAAAAATGAGAAAATTACAATAAAAATATATGCCTTTCATTTAAAAAATCAAGTATTCAAATTTTTTTTCCATAATTATAACAAAAATTAAAGTCGAAACCAATTCAAATAGTTAATCTCTATCATATTATCCTTATCAAATGCATTGAACAGTTTTGGAGCTATGAAAAATTCGTGTCTTTACCAGAGTCTGGATTCACAATAAGGGATTATAAGTAAACTATTCAATCTTTGACTAGATCTATCAAAAAAATTTGAAAATAAACATTGGCGCATAAAAACATATTTTGAAATTGCTGGCTATAGATTTCTCGTGCCTTCAAAAGTTCAGCTTCCTCAAATAATTGCTTGGTAGGAAAATTTTCATTTTTATGAAGTTTAATTTTGATAATTTATTCGTTTTTGTACGGTTTCTAAAGGGTAAGTATGATTACTATAGGCTCCTCCCCATCTAATTATTCCACAAGAAAGAGAGGACTGTACAAGAGCACGATAAACCATTTTGCTTGTGCTTGGATGAACATGACTAGTTTAACGTTTGAAAATATAGGTCAAATATCTCAATTTGTCAACAATTATTTTTCAAAATGATTAGTTCATTTAAGTTGACAGTCTAACGTCACTTTCAAATATTTTATCGACTTTTCGGTTGTCATTTTTAGTCAGTGATAACGTATATCAATGTTACAGTATTCATTATGAATCATAATGTTAAGATCAGAAGAATGGAGCTGACGATTAAGAATTGTTAAAAGGTACGAAGAAAGTTTTTTCGCAATTTAGAAAAGGGAAATTCTGATCTAGCCACTCTTTGATTACAGTTTTACATTTATTCGCTTTTATGGCAATGTCTTCCCAGGATTTATCCTGAACAATTATTGAGGTATTATCACCATAAGAAAACAGCTAACCAGGCTCACCAATATTACAAATCTTGTTTATATTAATTAAGAACAACAGAAGGCCAAGAACTGTTTCTTGTGGGACTCACAGTATAACTTTCCTAAACTTTAATTAATTAATTTCAAACTAAGTGCTTTTAAGTCGATTTCTTAAGTTATTTTTAAAAAACAAAATTCAGTCAATTTTCCTCCTAATTTTACAAAGTTGACTCAATAAGATTCTGTTGTTAACGTGTTCTGGTTTCAAATGTTTTTTTAGGATCTTAACACATTGTTAAGTATTTCATATTTGAATCTATCCCAAAATAAATGTATTTTGTGAGATTGAATATTGCATCTTCTGTGTTAAAACTAGATCGAAAGCCAAATTCGTGGTGTGATAAAAGAGGATAATATTTTAGAAAATGCATAATTTAGGTTTTAATAGGCTAGTTGTGAGATTAAAGTAATAAGTCGGTAATTTTCAGTTTTACTTGAGGAACCTGTTTTGTGAATTAGTACTACTTATATTTTAAAGGAAAATATTATTTTTACGAAGTATTGATAAAAAATGTAAAGTAAATGCGATGTTATAAATATTTTAATAGACTTAATTGTTATACAATTCAGAGTTTTAAATCTCCGACTCTTTTTGGGTCTCTTTTTGTTTGGTTTCTATGTTTTTTTTTTTTTAAGAAATCTATCGCTCTACCCATTTCGGTCACTACAGTTTTTTCAACTTTTTTTATAACCCATTAATAATTATTATTTCCAAAACTTTATATTAAATCTTAGATTTTGGCAATTAAAGTATTTAATAAAATGTGTCTTTACCATGTCATTTTCAATTTTTAATACTTCTTCTAAAGATAATTTACACCACAAAAATTTCAGTTGAAAAGAGGCAAAAATTGAATAATTGTTACGTTTTTGTCAAAATTGTTTTTTTAAATGACTTTTTCATTTAATCCCTTTTTCCATTTTGTCAAAAACGTAACAATTATTTTTCTTTAATCTCGATTTGATGTGATTTAATGTTTTTTATGCCACTGTCTTTTATTAGAACATTTAATAAATAAAATCAATATTGTTCAAAATTTAAGTTAATTTGAAAAAACATTTTATTAAATAGTGGTCTTGAGGATGACCTTGCTACTTAAAACAGAAAGCACTAATAAAGACGAAAAATTGTAATGCACATTTTTATAAACTGTATATTTCATTGTAACCGAATACAATGTATTTTTTCTAACTAACTCTTGCTTACTTTTACTCTACGCTTATTGCTGGAAAATGTTACAATTATATTCTTCTAACGTGCAGGTTTAAATTATAAACGGCACTATTTTTCTTGTGTAGGTATTTATAAATATAATCTACGGTTGAATGACTGTAATCTGTCATTATTTTAATCATGTAGTTTATTCTTATAATTTGAATCAATTTTTTTATACTCATTTATAATTTAGATATATTACATGGGTATAGAAACTAATATTCACAGTCATGTGTTTTATGTTTATTATTCTTCTAAATTACTATGGTAAACAATATAAACATGGAACTCTTTTTTTCTCTAAAAAAAATAATCCATTCAGTTATGAATTAAAATATTTTTTTAATTATTGGCTTCATACGTAAATAGTAAACAAATATTCTCCAAGCAAACGGATTATTTACATTTACAAATATCTTGATAAACCGTAAAACATACGTACATTTAGAAATAATGGCACGGACCAATCCTATTTTATTGTATTATTGACAAAGCATTTAGCTCCATCATACCGTGACGAATGACTGCTAATCTTCCACAAAGTGATACATAATTATTATTCGTTCCTTTTGTGAGTCGGCCAGTATGATTCTTGCCGCCCGAACAGGCGGTCTTTGTCGGTCGTTTGGCGAAGAACGACTCCCGTTTTTATACTATTAAAACTCGTGCTAATCTACATTGACATTGAACTAGTTATCATAGATATGAGCTCTTTATAAATATTATCTTTCGCTTAAATTTGTTGCTGCGCTTATTCGGAACGATCTAAGTGAAGCGAAGTAAATCGTGGGATTGTGTTATTCTTAGTGTTTTTTTTTCTCATCTAAAGCAGTAACTATATACTCGGCGTTTCTTGAACTAAATTGTTTTGTGTTTTTTTTGTCATTTTCGTGCCGACGAAATCGGTGTTACCTCATATTTGTCACCTTAAAAATTGTTAGTAAACATGTTTAGTTCATTAACAAAATAGATGTACATATATAAACGGGATATAACATTAAAACAGAATTAATATAGAGGTGCATTCTAGCTATCTTATTAGATTAAATAACCCGTATTGATATGAACATTGCTTAATTTTTTAATCTAGCCATCGCATTTGATAAAACATCTAGTTTTGAGATGGAAATTGTTAAAAAATTAAACAGCCATATCATTAGATAAAATCACCCTTTTTGAGATAGAAATTACTACAAACTAGAATACATCGAAAGCCTCACCCACTTACCCGGATCCGTTATAAAGGTATTGTGGCCTTTTTTCAGATCCGCGCATTAAAAAAACATTTTTTTTAAATCTCCAATGAGGGAAGTTATCGTTTTTTTTTTCAAAAATTCTATTCTTACGAATAATTCGCATTTTGTTTAATATAATTTACGCTTCTTGCTTTCAGTGCCTCTATCGCCGCCAGAGCCACCTAAGTATGTGCAGTCAATTTGTCTGTCACTCTCGATCTAATTTCCCCAATTCTGTCGGCGATAGGTTATGTTAGTTTATTGGCTTGTTAGTAAACCGGAAGAAATAAGTGCGATCGGGAGAACCAGAACCGTTATCACCCCTCCACCGGCTACAATTCAAACCAATTAAAAACTCATTAGATAAAATAACCAGTTTTGAGATAGGGATTGCTAAAATTCGATATTTGAAGTTCTAGATTTTGTATTTTTGCTATTTAAAATAAAGACAGTTAGTTGATTTGACCTGTGAAATCGTGAAATGTCAGCTGCCGGTGGCGAAGGAGGACCGGCCGCAACGCGCACGTGGGGCGGCAACGTAGTGCGCGTGCGCCGCCCGTCCGTTGCCGTCCCCTCCCCAACCACCGCCGCCATCTTCCTCTCCTGCAGGCCGTGAGTACTGAACTGACAACTGACAGCTGATTGTAAACCGAGTACACGAAACACGCGCTTCCCCGAATGAATGGCGTGTCGAATGAAAATCCGCATCACCCGACAAAAAATATGCTTCGGAATTCGTCAGATTATGCCATTTGATGTTAAATCGATGATTTTTTATTTCATTTTTCATTTTTTTATTATTATTTTTAACATTAAGTACATGTACAAGTACATTAGTTATTGGTACAGAGTATCCAATTTATTCTTAATACATTAAAAAATATACATAGCAAATTGATTAAACAGAAAAAAGAAACAAAAGTCTTGTAAAATTAACATACATATTACACCAATTAAACCAACATGCAAAACCCACTATATACCTTCACCATAGTTGTTACACAAAAATATAAAATCAACGAGGCATGCATTTAAATGAACAACCCCTACATGCACTGATTAAGGTGTAAAGTGGGTTTTGGATGTTGGTTTAATTGGTGTCCTGACGAAGACACGGGTACGTCTTGGAACCGCTAGACATAAAAAAGCCGGTAAGTGCTTGTATACAAATATTTAATAACATTTTGTTAAATGTTTGGCCACACAACGAATGCTTTTAATATTAATAATACACGTATTATTTCAATTTGGAAATTGCCTTCCTAAGAGAAATCCCACAGTCATGAAATATATATACATCAATACGGTGGTAGGTAGAACAACCTGTGTTTCTTTTATCGAAGTTAAATGAGGGACAAATTAATGAATCGATTGAAATTAAATAATTAATTCAAATTATTCATGAATTCAAATTGATCAATTAATTTAAAATTAATTAATAAAAACAAATTAATTCCTTAGTCAAGGACAAATAGACCAAATCCACTCAGAATATCTGAATTATGTATTCGACCACCAATCAGTTCAAAAAAGTGAACACTCAAATGAATATCTCTTTTTCTTAACTATGATATGAATTCCTAGTAATAAGTCGGTCGGATAAAGCCATGGGTAATGTCCATACTCCCTATGATATAGGTAACATAGATTTTTTTTCTGCACCCTCTCTATCATGAAGGAATGTATGGTTACATTTGGCGATGGAACTGAATTCCAAGCGACTTCTTACCGAGGAATTATACTATGAAGAAATCTTGGCATTCCTAAGAACGAATTCAAGCATTTTGAAAGAGTTACTGCATAATGATATGGCTATTTCAATGTACGCTTTTTTTCTTCTTTTTTACATCGTATTTAGTAATGAATAGAAATTATTAATTGACCCATAATTTTGGTTTATTTGCGAATTTTTTTTTGTTGTTGTAATGGCTGTTGTTTTCTTCTAATAAATAAAATAAAAAAATTAATAAAAATAAAATATGTATCACCAATATTTTGAGTTTGTCCAAGTTTTCGTAGACAAGGACTGGATTTAACTTCCTGGGTAGCTGTTAACATTAACATATTACAACAGAGGTTAAGAACATTGTAAGAAGGCAATATAAAAGTCTAGGCATCTACAGGGTTTATGACCTGTCATTGGCTGGTTTGAGTGGCCACTTTACACACTGTGTAACATTCATCATCCTGCCCATATTTCCAGGTCCATGAAGAGGTATAGAAATTGAAACAAAAAATTTCAGGCGTTACCTAGTACGTAGGTGAAATAATTCAACTAGATGAATCTCACTCGCATAACTAAAGGTTTCAGCTCTTTAACATCACAAACATCAACAGATGAAAAAAATTAAGTAATATAGAAGTTCAAATATGGGCAGAATGGTGAATGTTACACAGTGTGTACAGTGGCCACTCAAACCAGCCAATGACAGGTTATAAGCCCTGTAGATGCGTAGACTTCTATATTGCCTTCTTTAAAATGTTCTTCATCTCTGTTGTAATTTGTTAATAAGATATGTAGGTTAAATGATAATTTAGCGTCAAATGGTACCCCGAGACCCCTGGACGTCGACGCTCTTTCAAGCTTTACTCTATCCATGATATAACGGAAATAAATTGTTGTTCATTATTCCAAGCCAAAAAAGAATTAAAGTATAGTTTAAAAGATACTAGCAGCTACAAAAAAATATTGTCACCGAAGTGTTTTAGGAGTATATTGATAACATTAGGCCTTTAAGTACGCAGACTTTCTTAATATTTATTTCTCAAGAATGTTCTACATGTCTGTTGTAACATTTTAGTTAAGTTATCAACCGTGCAAATTTTCGTTATCAAAATCTTTATCTCTATGTTTATGGATAATCCAATATTTCAGTGGCGCTGTGATAACAAAAATATATTAGGAGCTACTTTATACAATATTTAAAATAAATTTAATTTTATAGATATGTGTATATCGTGAGTATACTGGCAAAAAACGTTAACTCGAAAATATGCGGATTTGACTTAATGATGCAGTTTTGTAAAGTTTTTAACGCTCTACAAACTGGCAAAATACAATAAGTTAAATTAAATTTCATATATCTGTCGTTTTAAAAATAAATTAAAGGTTAAGTCGTATACCCGGTATTTTATTCAGGCTTAAAGCTTAAATAACTTAATATTCACTCAATTTAAAATGTTAAAAGGGAAAAATCAAAATCATGTTCTTAAATGAGCATTTAATATTTTACTATATTTAAATTAAATACAAAAGATTAAAATTGAAACAAAACTTAAATGTTTGATTTCTCAAAACAGGGATAAGAGAGTTAAAACTTTCTGCCAGTATACCAACCTTAGAGTATATACATCTTATACTCTAAGATACCAACGATATTAAAAGGAGAGATTGAGATTTAAGAGTTGTTTTGGACTATAAACTGACATACAACGAGCATATAGATAATACAGTAAATAAATCACTGAAACCACTTGACTTCATTAACATAATATCCTCTGATTTTTCTAATGTCCGTACAATCAAAACTCTTTATTGCTCAACTGTTCGCCCTCTTCTAGAATATGCCTCCGTGGTCTGGTCTCCATTTTATGTCAATCGCATAAATCACATTGAATCAGTCCAACATCTCTTGCTTCGAAAAATAGCGAGGATGCTCGGACTAGAGAGAGATAATTATTCTTATGCTGAAATAGAGTCAATGTTAAATATTTCTAGTCTACAAAAACGTAGAACTAATATTGACTCCATATATATGTTCGGCATACTAAATGGTATAATCGATGTTTCATCATTACTGGGACAAGTAAAATTCAATATTCCGAATCGTAGATTGAGAAACAATGAAGTACTGTTCATCGATCAGCATAGAACAAACTATGGCCTAAATTCTCCAATGACCCGCCTTTGTCGTATTGTTAACTCAAGACGAGATCTGGAATTTTTTGGTTTAAGTTTACAACGATTTAAACGAGCACTAAATAAATAGTCCAGATCTTGTCTCGATGTCCTTTATGTTTGTCAATGCTTTATTTTTTTATTTTTTATGTTTTAAACTATTCTTTTATTGTAATATTTAAACCTTATAAATTGTATACATGGACAATGTCCGTTAATAAATAAATAAATAAATAAAATATTTTGAATTTTTTTTGCTTCATGTTTTACATAACATTGGTGTTTTTGCCAATAGTTTTACAACGATGTGATAAATATTATCATCAGTATTTTGCAATGAGGAAGTTCAGTTGTTTTCTTTGTTTTTTTAAATTATCAATAGACTATTTGACTAAGCCAAAAAATATGTTTTTGAAATATTTTAATTTTTATATAACATACTATCGGCGCTATGAATTTTTTAAGGTTTGCATTTCTGAAATTACTCCGCATGTGACATCAAAGGTTCTCTTCCGCTCATTCTCTGTCCGCTCATTCTCTGTCAGTTCTGTCGATTGTTTCGTTTATGAAAAGCAACCCGGATATCTTTCACAATTCTCTTATCATCGGTTGATTTATATGAACCAGTGACGTCGCTCAAAGTAGTTCGTTTTTATTAAAATATCTATTATAATTTTTTATACATTTTCAAAAAACTTTGCAGTACAATTGAATGCTCTAATTTTTACGGCGCACGAGAAAACATTTTTTGTATCCAATTTCTCGTAGGGCTAAAGTTCTTCATTAGATGGAATAAATGTTGCAAGCATGAAAAACACTAAAATATGATGACGTAATGTTTTTTCAAGATTCAGGAACAGTACTACATTTTCCTTAATAATAGAAGATTTTCCTTAAAAATGGACCTGGCGAAATGTGGTTAAAGCAAGTCACTTGGCACAATCGCCTATTTGGCCAAACTAGACTGATTTAGCCTGGTCGACAACGTTGCGCGGCGTCGTCACCCCCGTTCGCGCTGGTGGGTTCGAAGGGAATTTGGGTTGGGGGTGTAAACCAAAGACGAGGGATTCATTTCTGAAAACATATCATCAACCTGTTACGGTAAATAATGAGAAAAATTTCATGTTAAATATTATTTTGCTACCTACACCAAAAGTTCCAGTTACAACTATAGAACTTTCTATAGAACATTCGTATTTACATAATTTATTTACAAAATCCATTTTCACTATATAGTATTTGTATCAATTTAATTTCATCAATATGTACTATTTTTTAAAATATTTATTTAAAAAAACCTCGTAATTAAGAGCAAAAATGAACTCCAAGATGGCAAAAAGCTTTCGATCTAACATTTCAATAATTGGCAGACTCCTAAAAAAAAACCTTAGCTACCTAAATAATACCAATTCCGATAGTTATATTGATATCTGAAAACTCTGTATTTACCACATTTACCTGCATAAAACTTCTATAAAATTCAAACCTGATTAAACATAAGCAAAATTAATATAATACATAAAATAGTTATGTGTGTATATAGAAAATAATGATGCATTATTTATATTATCCACGTGTTAAATGTATATTAACTTTTTTACATTTTTTTTTACAGTTGTTTTTATATTCTGTTGTCATTTTGTTTTTTTTTTAATGTTATTATTCCTAAAAAATATCATTCTTCTAAATCGAGGCCCATCTGTGTTGTCGCAGTTTTAATATGCAAAAGGTCCGCTAAGAGATTTTAATGAAATAAAACAAGTCGAAAAGTAAGTCGTTAATATTTCTTGCGAAATGTGTTACATGTTACATATATTTGCCTTTACCCGATCTCTCAGCGAGAGTTATACTAGATTGTAATAAACAAAAATATATTTGAATCCTTCTAAAAAAAATCGCGTTTGTTGGTTACGATATTATACGTAAGAAGTATTGATTTGCTGCCCAATAATTTCGGCAGATCCCGCACTTTACTATGGATTCGGTCAGAGATAAATAATACACTTACCTGAGTGTGGAGAGAGGAACTTAATAAATTTATTGAAAGAGAGAAAAAGGGCTGATACGGTAACATGAATAAATAAATGTTACACAGTGTGTAAAGTGGCCACTTAAACCAGCCAGTAAAAGGTTATCAGTCTTATAAACTCCTTTACTATAAAAATAATCACTCTATTGCCATAAATTTAGATCTTAATAACTCCCTTGGAAATGAAATCCAAATTTCCAAATCCAAAAGCCTGTCCAAAATATTGGACATAATCAGAACATTGTTTAGGAACTTTGTTATTACAAATCAAATTCGTAAATATTTTTACGAATTGATTTGTAATAACGTACAATTGATTTAATGTTATTATAAACTTTCTTGTTTCTTGTTTTATAGATTTTCTCTTAGCGGATTCAAAGTTTCAATGCTGAACTGAACAAACATAATGTGAATTATTTTAAAATCAATAATACTATTATCTCGGGTAACAAACTTACGTGGTATAAATTCCCGAGAGAGGATTAAAAAGTTCGTCGTCTAGTACACCAGAGTGAAGAATAAAGTATAGGAGATAAGTTGTCTTGGTGAGTAAATGTTGTTAAAGGAAAGTTTTACGTACTTTATACAAGCATCGTCACCCAAACTCTTTAGTCCACAAATGGTCAAACATTATATTTCGGCGTTTTCTGTTAGGACTTGTATATTCGTGCAGTATCCATTCTTTATAAAAATGTATAGAAAAAACTTCGCTACGATTCGCTACTGAAGTAAAACAGTTTTTTTTCTCCCCATAACAAAATTAAGTTTAGGACTTACGGGTTTTACAAGTTGGGTCGCGATAACAATTAACTTTAACTATTATTCAGTGGCTTTGATCTAAAGGGGCAATGACGTAAATCGCAATATTACAGGAGAGATTTTCAATTTCATTTCATTTTTCATTTAACTTTTTTTGCACCACAACAGGCCAGGAGGCCAATTACAGAGGTGAATTACATTACAGAACATCCAGGCTCGAGAAAAATCACATTTTAATTTTTTGTGTTCTCACCGGGAATCGAACCCGGAACCTTCCGGCGTGAGTCAAGCGTCTTGACCACTACACCACGGAGGCCGCCGTTATTTATGGCGTTGTGGTGAACTGTCCATGGAAACGACCCATGGAAAGACAGATGCTCGGTGTATGTCTAAGAGACAGAGTAAGAAATGAAGAAATAAGGCGCCAAACCGGAGTCGTGGATATCATGGATCGTGCCGCGAAATTGAAATGGCAGTGGGCAGGATGGCAGGTGGACACCCAGAATAATAAGGTAGAGACCACGGGCAAACAAAAAAAGTGTTGGAAGGCCACAGAAAAGATGGGTTGACGACATTGCCTCTATTGCCGGTAAAACGTGGATGATAAAAGCGGGTGATAGGAAGAAATGGAGTCGTTTGGAAGAGGCTTTTATCCAGCAGTGGAAAGAATAGGGCTAAATAATAAGAAGAATATGAACTGTTTGACGTGTATTTATAAAATGACTATTAATAAAAAAACATTACCACATAAATATGTATGTGTACATAAAATAATAAAAATGTAATAAATCCGTGTATATTTATTGATATCGACCCATTACAAAATTTTGGCGAAAAAAAAATTAAACCTGACTTAGGCTCTTTTAGATCTAAGCCACAAAATTCACGTCCAAAAATAAAAAAGATATACAAAAAATAGAAAGACAAAAATACTTGACCATGATATTTATTGGCTACTTCTATATCTAAAAAATATACATATCTCTATCTCTGTTGTATTAACCTCATATCCGGGTGGATGAAGAATACTACAGTTGTGTGTGTGGAATAGAATCAGAACACTGGATTTGTGTTATTGACTTGATTGCTACATTCAAGTAAAAAATTCTTAAAAAAGACAATCGAGTGGAAATAGATCTGTCTCATAGTGCAGTGGTTGGCACATGGATCTACTATGCTTGAGGCTCTAGGTTCGATTCCTGTCAGGGTGTATATATCATTATAATATATCATTGAAGATGTTCAAATATCTGAACATCTTCAATGATCTGTATTACCTTCTCTAAAATGTTATTCATCTCTGTTGTAATACGTTAATATAAACACGCTCCCCAGGGAGTTGAATCCAGTCCTTGTCGACAAAAATTTGGACAAACTCAAAATATCGTTGGCATTCCTATACTGCGATATTTTACTGTCCCTAGACTGGCAGCGGAAGCGTTAAAATGACCATCTTACCTTCCATGTCATTAAATTCATTCAGATGCGCTGCGACTGGAATACCAATGCTTATTTTTTCACCACTTTGGGTGCGGGTGAAATGGCGATGATGATTTTATTTTGTCATGATGTTTTTTATTTAATAATTTTGCCAGAACCAAACCTGGAACCTAACCCAGTAGACCACGAGATGGACTAGTCTCCACCCGACAAATTAAGAGTAGTCATTGAGTCTATTTGGCACTTGTTAGCGTAAGTTCCGAAACTGAATTAATTATTCTGCTCGTCTTTAATATTATTTTGTTTTTACATTTAAATTTACATTTATTGTAGATGGTTTATTTAGCTGTATTACCGAATTATCATTAGATGTATCTAAGGTTGAAATTTAATAACAGACACAGTTTTGCACGTTAATTAAAATGATCAATTTTGATTAACTGTTTTTCATAAAGTTGTTTTCCACGAATACACAATTCTCAAGGTTTAGTTTAACATCGGCTTCGTAATTAAAACACTAGACGCATAGGCGGCGAGCGGTGAGTTTTTAGATTGGTAAGATGCGAAAATTCTGATCAAATGTCTATAGCGGTAGTATGGCACATTAAAAAAAAGTTCCATTTTATATTTGGTAAATAATCCATAACAAATGGCACTAGTAACTAATAGTTTTAGTTCACATGTTTTCTAATTTAACACAAACATTTGATTAACAAAAATACTAGGATCCGCGACGTCACGAACCCAACCCTAGTCACTAGGAAGCGAACGAATTATCCTTACGGCTATTTAGTATACTAACCCATCTGAAAAAGTGATTTTGAAAATTGTTTTATTTATTAGTGTACCGATATTTATTTTCCTACTTGCGGCTTTTGTAACTAATTTTGAAATAAAACACTATTGCTTAGTGAATAATTATAAAAACTGAATTATTTTAAAGCATTTCTCTTCGAGTTCTTAAAGTTCACTAAACAAAACATTTATTGCCTTTTTAGAATCATTCTTCCATCGATTTTTTTATCACTTTAATATTCACAAGACGATGTTAATTATATTTTATAAAGTTTTTATCATAACTCAAACATTATTTTTTAAGTTTAAATTGGTACTGAAGAATAACGTGTAATTTAACTGTCATCGTCTGCATAATAACATTTTATAACTTGGGTAAATTTTATTGTGGTTTAGCAAATCTTTGTTTTTCGAAACCCGCCAAAGGATTTATAGTGACGAAATTTTCTTTTCAACCACCGAACAGGACTTACCAAGTATTATTCTAATCTAATTTTCTTGTTGAGGCAAAACATATTTATCTCACATATAAGCGGTGCGTATAATGCTACCTCCCTTGCACGGTCTAAAGTCAAACAGTTTTATTTTAAAGAGTAATAGCCCTTATAAAGATATGTTGAAAGACTGAATTGCATTTAGGAAAGCTCCAAGATTCAACAATAATCGTAAGTGTAATTTTTCTAACGTAAATCTAAAATTTGGGGGTTACAGACATAACAAAATTCATGTTTTATACCGAATATAAATATTCGAAGGTAAACCTACCTTACCACGCTATCTACTAAATATCAATATATGGAGGTAACCTTCCTCACATACGTATCCACCAAATATCAATATTCGAAGTTAAACCTACTTTACATACATATATACCGAATCATCGCTTTAGTTTTTTTTTGTTCAACATATCATTTTTAATGAAATTGAGTTAAGTAGACAGAAGTTCTGAAATAGCCTTTATCTACCAAATTCAAATGAAAAAAAACTATTTTCAAAAATGTTAATGGAATTTTTAACTAACTTTGTCTTAAGTTGTGGTCATTATTTATGCCTATTTCGTAAAAAACTTTAAAGTTCTATTTCTGCAGATTTGTGTTTTGGTCGGTTGGACAAAAACGAACTGAAGCGACGATATATCAACGTACGAAGGTAAACTTACCTTACAACATTATCTTCCAAATATAAATAAACGAAGGTAAACCTACTTTCCGTACATATCTACCAAATAAGACTTATTATTTTTCTGATTGAAATGCATAATGACATCCTCCTTGAGTTCCAAATTACCTACAAAAATAGTTTAATACTAAATACATAAATTTATCTAAACAAAAACGAAGAAAGTCTTACAAACATTTACAGGACTGATAATATACGAGTATTGGGTATTAACATAAGTTATGTCTGTTTTTTTTTCAAATGAAGAGAAAAAGAGGACACGACAAAAAAAAACAACAAATAAGTTAAAAATTGACTTCTTTTATTATACGATTGTCAATATCTACAGTACCACCGAGAATCTTATTCGTCATCAATTTTTTAATGTTGATAAGACAGATAAGAAGAGTCCCACTTTTTTGTCTCTTCTATAAGCTCTTTGAACATGACACCAAAAAGACGTCAATGAATATAAGTATCTCGGCCGTAACATTAAATCTTCACAAATAACCTGACCGCTGAGGTTCAGACGAGAATCGGTCTTCAGTTAGCAGCATATGGCAATCTGTAGAAGTTCTTCGACAGCAACATTTCCCAAAGTCTGAATCGCATAATGTACGACCAATGTGTTCTTCCAATATTGACACATGGAGCAAAAACACTTACACTCACCTAATCGACTATGACTATAAGAAAGCTCTGTGTAGCACGAAAAACACAAAAACACAAAAAAACAAGAGCCATGCTATATTTAAATCTCTCAGACCGGATAAGAAACAATGAGTTATGGAAAGGGTCGGGAGTAACGGACGTAGTCGAAAAATTGTCTAAGCTTAAAAAGTCATTTGTGGGATTGCCAAATTAAAACATCAAAGATGAACTAAAAGGGTAAATGAGTGGAGACTTCGTGAATACAAAAGAAGTAGAAGAAGACCAACCACACGATGGTCAGATAATATAAAGAGAATTTATGGTAATTAAATACAAAAAAACGCGAGACAGGGACGTTTGGAGGAGTACAGGGGAGGCTTATTTTTAGCAGTGGACAGAAATGGCAGTGTAATGATGATGAGTCAATAATGTTTTCTCCTTTATTATTTTACAACAAATTAGTCAAAAATTCATACCATCCTTACCGCACACTACGCAAACAAAGCAGCGTTGGCAACTTTATTTCCTCAATTGAACGCGAACAGAAAGAGGTGTCGTAAATGCTCACTTTCGTCTACTTGACATTTCATTTTGAGGGCTTTTCATCAAATAAAGCAACTTATGTAACGTAAAAGCAGACACAATATCTTAAAGAGCAGAAAATATTCTGCCGAATGATTCTGACTATTTTGTTTTACTATTGGTGCTCATTTTTAAATTTAGAAAGAAATGGACAAAACTTATGTTAGCACTTGATGTCAGATTCACAATTCATCCCATAATTTAAACTTCTAGATCTCTTTAATTTCGGGATCGGTGTTGGTAAGACTGTCAATACCGAACGTCTTAAATGCCATTTGCGTGGGTTTTAAAGGTCATCATAAAAAACTGTAATAACATGGCTAGATTTAGACGCAATGCCTACTTTCAGAAAAAATATCTTGAAAACTATAATCGAGTGGGGATATGTCCGTATCGTAGTGTATTTGCCTACAATTCTACAATGCTCGATATCTTGCAGGGTCGACGGGTAATATTTGTTACAAAGGTGGCTAAGCACTGCTTTAGACTGCTCCCTGGAGCGTAACGCTTACTAACCTTACATTCATATTACAAATTATCGAGGTACGCCACATTTGGTGTTCTGATCCACCATTGGGTGTGGATAAGGGGAATCTCAAATTAATGAAATTTCTAGTAACTAACATCATCATATAATCATCTGCTTATAAGAAAATGTACTTTAATTGCATTGAATGGTGCACCTGTGGTAAAACGTTGATTTTAAATGAACTTTGGCGTTTATTTTGGATTTTGTAAACGTGAAATGGTTTGTAACAGAATTGTCACATGGAGCTATTGCGGATTAAGCCACGGATTAATTAATCCACTCGGATCAAAAGTTTTTTTGAGTTTATGTGAAACAATGTTGTGTTAACAAAATTACTTCAACCGAGAAGAATGACCTATTTATGAAAAAAATACGGAAGCTTAGACAGTAATGATCGATTGCTAGTTTAAGCGACTTATTTTACATGCTCTTCTCAGAGATGTATGTATATCTATTAATTGAAATTGTATCAAAATAACAGAAAAAAGTATTTAAAAGTGTATAATTGTCATCTTCTTTTTTCTCATTTGCTTTTTTCCCGTTGAAATTGATAACATGTTTATAAAGATAGCAGAAATGTCGTGAATAAACATAAAAATATATTTACCACTCCGTGTAGTAGGTACAAGAGAGAACTAATAACCTTGATTTAGATTGACATTTTATACCTAAGAATTATTATCTTTACCTATTGTTTTGGTATGTTTGTTGAGTCGTTTTCTGTTGCCTCTATAAAATATTTTAAATAAAATTAAACAAATAAAAATAACAGAGAATATACGTTTTATTTTTTATTTCTTATTATTTCTCGTCATCAAATCAAATGCAATTTTCAACTCCTACTTTACTTTATTCATCCACTCCTGATCAATTTTCTTCTTTTTTCTTCCCGCTTTCTCCTTGTTTTGTCCACATTTTTTGTGTTAATTTGTCTGAATAACATTTTTTCAATTACTTCATGTCATGTTTTACATAGTTTAAACCATCGTCGCTAAATTTTATTATTGTCATTAAATACATTTAATTGGGTGGTACCCTCTTCTATTTGTATATAAATATTTATAATCTCTTTTTATAATAATTTAACCTTTACATCTGTTTGTATTCTAAATAAATAAAAAAAATACGAAAAAAAAAACTACCTTTTTAACTCACATTTCCATGTGTATTTATTTTTAAGTAACCAATATTATTTTACATAGAAGTAATTAATTTAAATAAATTAAATAAATACAACTTTAATAGGTTTCACGTTAATAAATCTGTCAGTTTTATAAGATACTACAAAATTTTTAAAAAAAATCATTATGAATGTACGCCTGGTGGTCAAGTGATCAGTGCGTTTGCAAAAGAATTCTTGAGGGCATTTCCTGACATAGTTCACTATTTTTTTGTTTAATTTATTAACAGATGTACAGGTTAATTAATTATAAATTGGAATTAAAAAAAAAAAGTAAATATAAAAAATAATAGGGCCTGCTATCCAATAATATGTATTCACTTTATCTACTAAAATAAAGCTACGACGCCATGGTTTAAACCACAGATATATTAGTGTATTATCTATTCAGTGGTTTAAACTATGTAAAAAATAAATAAACTATAAATTAAAATAAACGAATTATGGACAAACAAGGAGAAAGTGGGAAGGAAAAGAAGGAAATTTATGAGGAGTAGTGAAGGATGAATGAAGGTAAGTAGGAGTGGAAAATTGCATTTGATTTAATAATAAGGAGCAAAAAAAATAATTGCCTTTTCTCTGTTATTCTGAATCAAGTCAAAAGTTTATAGAGTAGAGAAAACGATAGAGCCACGATTGGTTTACAAAAACGGTTGCATATGCACAATATGGTGCTTGCAAATATGAGAAGTTGGTAATAATAAATCGCATTTAAAAAAATAAAATAATTACACAGCATTATTTTGTTTTATTTTTTAGCTTTCATTTTTAAGCATAACATTGTATAAATATAATATATATTTTTAATGTTATGCACACATTATTTTTACACTTAGATAAACAAAAAATCCAGGCATAGCCTGTGCGTGGTTTATGTTCACACAGTTTTATCAATTGCCCAATATTTTTTTAATTGCACTTGATTGAATTAAAAATTCACTTTTAGATTTTAAACTAACATTATTTGCGTAGAACGCGATTTTTCATAAGCGGTTTATTTTTTTTTACCATTGAGGTATTAAGTTGTATTAATTGAACATTTGAACTTATGTTAGTAAACCCACATACCGACTTTTTTGTGTCTACCGGTTTCGAGGCGTACCCGTCCCTCATACAATAGGTGAAATAATAAAATTAGATGAATCTCAACCGCATAAATAAAAATTTCAGCTTTTTAACTTCACAAACATCAACATATGATAGAAATGAAGGAATATAGATGTTCAAATATGAACAGAATGGTAAATATTTCACAGTGTGTAAAGTAGCCACTTAAACCAGCCAATGACAGGTCATAAGCCCTGTAAATGCCTAGACTTCTATATTACCTTCTCTTAAATGTTCTTCATCTCTGTTGTAATATGTTAATGTTTACAGCTCCCCAGGGAGTTGAATCCAGTCCTTGTCTACAAAAATTTGGACAAACTCAAAATATTGTAAATAATATAATTGAACATTATTTTACGTATTCAAATTTTCATTTTAATTCTATTTTTGTGCATAAATAAGTTTGCAAAACATACTCTACCTATGTCAAATACTCGTTCGTCTTTAAAAAAAATTGCCATAAACCTCCTTAAAAATACTACAGGTGCATAATTATATTAAAATTCGTTTTACATAAACATGTTCTAATTTTTTTATTTTTATAAAACATTGTGTTTTTTTCAGCTTCGATGTGGAGAACGGGTCGGGGGTCGGGGGACGCAGCCCCCTGGAGGGCGCAGCGTCCCCGTCGGCGGGTCTCGTACTGCAGAACCTCCCTCAGCGCCGCGAGAGCTTTCTCTACAGGTCGGATAGCGACTTCGAGATGTCGCCCAAGTCGATGTCGAGAAACAGTTCCATCGCTAGCGAAAGGTTGGTGTCTCAGATAAATTATTTTGCTTAACATAAATTTTTACCGCGCGACGGAGTGAAAAATGTGTGCATTGTTCAATAGAGAGTGAATTATGCATTAAATACATATTTTTGTTGTTTTTATGTTTTCAAAAACGAAAATTCTTCCTTTTACATAAAAAAAAAACAACAAATATGTTTTTTTTTTACGTTCTTATTTGCTACTTGCAGCATTTAAAATGTTCCCTGATGATATGAATTTTTACTCATTTATCAATTTTGCTATTGAAGAATCATGATGATCGAAACCATGCTTTTTTATTGAAAAAAATACCAAGCATGTTATCAAAATAAAATTACCTGAATCAAGAAACATTTTATGTTCATACGATTATAAGCACCATTTTTGCAATGATTAGAAAAGTTTCAAAAATATTGCCACTATTTAAACGTCCGAAATATTTGTTTAAGTCTGCTAGTTTCCTCATAAAAAGGTTAGTTACAATATCATATCTAGATTTTTATTAATTAATTAAAAACATAAATAGTGAATTTTAATATTGTAAATGATTTCTTTTGCTATATTTGTTTTAGATTAATGGTTGGGAAACCAGAACTTGTTTGATTTTTATCAAATAAATAATAGATACCTAACTAAAACATTATTATTCCTTGCATAATAATAAAGTGGCGACACTTTTAAAATTACATTAATTTTGTCTTTATATATTAGAAAAATATCAAAACGGTTTAAACCGGGTCGTATGTTTTTAATTGTCAATATTTAATTATATTCATATTTTTCGTTTTATTAAGTATAACCTAATTGTTATTCTTCTTGCATGAAGAAGAAATTATAAAAAAAAAAAAATCATGTTTTTTTTTATTTTAAGCAATGACTTATAGTACTTTTAGAACTGTATATAAATATACCTATTAGATTTATATTTTTTGGTATTACCCCTGTTGAATTTTCACGAAAGCTTGCAATTTTACTACCGTGCGGTGGTTAGAGTCTTGGGAAAAATAATTTCCGCGCTCAAATTAGTTTGTTCGACATTCGCTAGGCGTCAGGAAATTGCTAAGAATTGATAGGAAATTGCGAATCAAACAGTATATTTTCCCAACTTTTGTTACAATTTTAACATCTCTATTGATAAATAATTGACAGGGATCATTACATTACAAAAATTTTCTTGAAAGTGAATAAATTAAAAATTGTACGTAATAGTATTTACCCTTTCGTTATCAGAGAAAATTATGTAAAAAAAAAATCTTTCCTATTTTTACACTTTTTTCGAAAATCAATTAAGTAACAACATTTTTATCAATGCACCTACGTATTATTAAATAAAACGAAAAAATATTTTTATCGTGAACCATTCACGATAGTATCGCATACTGTAAATATAAAAAGATCCTTGCCTTACGGTTTTTGGAAACTTTCCCTCTCTATTACATGCACTATCGAATATAATATTTTAGACGCTTTCGATTACTTAGTTTGTCAGAGAACTTTGGACATTTAGGTTGGAAATCGTCTCTTGCAATGTTGATTTTATGTCTGTGCATGCGAAATACCTGTTTCAACGGTCAATGACCTAAAAGCTTGATTGATTGCTCAATCTTTATTATACCATAATCAATTTAAAAATCACCGACTTTTTGGAAGGCTTCTTCTAAAATAACAGTGAAGGATGCAGTAGAAGTATAACGTTTCGATAAGCTTAGTAAAACTATTCGTCACCTCATTTGCTTACTTAAATTTATAATTTATTCTAAATTTTTGCTACAGAGAGGAAAAACATTTTTGAGAAGGTTATATGGAAGTCTACGCATTTACAGGGCTTATGAAATGGCTTGTTTAAGTGGACACTTGGAACCACTGGAAACACTAAAAATCGGATTGTGGTCCCGTGGCTAGTGTTCCGGACTCACGGGCCAGAGGCCCGAGGTTCAAAGGTTCAGGTTAGGTTCAGGTTAGGTCACTCTACCGCAACTTGATTTCCATTTTCTAATAGTGAGTTATTTACAACTCGTTGAAAATGGCTCCCAAAGTTGAAATATTTGTGTAAATTATAAGAACGCAAATATCTATTTTTATTTAAAAAAAACAATCCATTAAGCGCGTATCTGGCCAAGAAACTTCTTAGTTTCTAGTTCTTCTTTAAAATAGAGCGTTTGTTGTCAGTATGATTCACACGTAACGTAGGCAAGAAACCCGTATTGTCTTTTTTTTATCTCGCATAATTGCTACCCAAACTTTTGAAACGTAAGCGGCAACTTTCCTGATATTTATTTTATTTTATTTTTGCACCACAGTAGGACAGGAGGCCCAATTGCAGTGGTGAATTACATCACATAAAACCCAGTATGAGAAAAATCACATTTAATTTTTGTGTTCTCACCGGGAATCAAATCCGGAACCTTCCGTGTGTGAGTCAAACGTTTTGACTACTACATCACGGAGGCCGCCTACTTTATAAGAGTAATGCTACGATAGCTATAGTAGTTTTATGTATCCCATACATTATTCAATACAGAACAAACCATGGCAATGATGTTACTTTTAAGAAATTCTATCCATCTTAGTTATAAATTACTTATTTTAAATTAATTTATTTAAAGAAAACAACAGCCATTACAACAAAAAGTACGGTGTTTACAAATAAGCGAAAGTTAAAGGCTAATAATTTAATTAGTGGCAGATTCAGCTTACATACATAAATTTATTTGTAAAAATACTTTCGTTATCCACAATTCAATTACGAGGTATGTGGGCCGCATTTTCGTTCATGACTTATAGAAAATCCAAAGTATTCTTAGTAAGTCAATTATTTGTAGAGAAATAGAAATCCACCAAAAAAGTTTTCCTCGTTCGAGTCCCGGTGAGCTCATTTTTTTTTTTCAAAGTCATTTTTCTTCGAGCCTAGAAGATGTTCTTGTACCAAAAAAATAATTATGTAATTGATTAACTATGTGAAATGCAAATTATATAAAATTTGTTTTTCACAGTATTCCTAAGAAATACTTAGAAACGATTTATGTTTCTTCACGTAACTTGCCAAAATAATAATATATTTATCAAAATATACTTACGTAAAAAGATTGGTGCACACCTCTTTTTTCAGATTGTTTTTAATGGATGTAGGAACATATTATTTTTTCATCGAGCTACTGTTTCTTTGACATTTTTTTTTTATTGCACACATTTCTCAAAAGAAACATTTTATGTGTGTCAATTATTTGTATCGATGTTGATGATTTTTTTGTAAGGGTGTACCATGTACATCAATAATTTTGTATTAAAAACTGTATCAGTATTTCACAGTATTTGTTTTTCAAATGTTGATAAAAAAACCGACGTATTTTAAAAGATCAAAAATTCTTATATGGATGTCATATTTTATTCTTCGCGGACTGAGGTTAAGTAACTTTGTAACTTTATTTTTTAGATTTTTTTTATCGTAACATATCAAGAAACAGTTACAACGTTGAGTTAGAGTATAGAAGAATCACATGAAAGAAAAAAGTAACATTTTAAAAATCCCTCATCCGAAAACCCCACGCGGGGGCAAGCGTCATAACTATTGCACCACGGGGTGTATATTTATTTAGTTAAATTGAATTTATTTCTTTAACGTAAGACTTTTATACAATGGAAATTTTATTTCAGTATCTTACCTACAGAAAAATTATTTTATTTTTGTTCAAAAACTAATAAATGTAGGAACCTATATGTGTACAGTTTATTTGAAATGATTTTTGACATTTAACATACATATGGTTCTCCTGTATGAATAAATTTTTTTTTTTTTTGGTTTTGAAATAAAAACGGTTAGATGTGAAATAATTACATTTTTAAAATAAAATGATATTTTTTAAATATAAAAGAAAATTTAAATTAGTAACAGATTATAATTATTATTTAAATCACATTGATTTTTATTTCATTGTCTTGTGGTACCCAGTCACATCGACAGAATTATATACCTTAGTGCTTGCGCACAATATAGGTTGCCGGTGTACTTACAGTTCTGTAGTGGGGTAGAAAGAAGGTAAATTATTTTTTTACTTATTTATTTTCTTTTAACGCGCTTACGAATCTATTGAAAGTTTTATAAAATTTTTTTGATGGAAATTTTAACTTATAAATGAAATCATAACGTCGGGATCGCAGAACAACGACGCATATGATTTTCTTCAACTTAATCGGAGAGCGGTTTATTTATTATTTTGAAACTATGTCCAACTAAATAAGTACTAAAAAATACCATTGGATATGTTAATTTTTTTATTCAAACCTGGAAAAAAAGTATTTTAATAACTTTTCCAATATCAAATTCAAAATAAAGTTAATATCGTATTTTTTACACATCCTTCGTTGTTTTACGATCCCGACATATGTAGGAGACCGTATCGACAACACAAAAAACAATGTATTTGATATTTATAACATAAAATTGGTAGGTGAAGAGGGTCGTTGTTTTTGTGAGGTTGTACAGTGTTCTGAAAAAGCATGTAAATCGACATATAAGGACAGATGTATCCATGGGAACGGACCATCCTTATTTTATAGATTCAAAATTGTGGGAAACAAATAAGATCCTTTATTCCTCAAATAAAATATTTTTATTTAATTAGCCAAGAGAACCATTTTGACGTGAGATTTTAACAAATTTTTTATTCTCACGGAAATGCTAAATGCACTTAATAGTATTTGAAAACAGACTATTCTTAAAGATACAATAAATCGTATCGATTTGTCGAATCCTACAACAGTTGAATGCGTGTAATGGTACTAAAAATATTCAATCACAGCCAAAATACTTTGAAAACGTAAACACCTTTAATCCATCAAGCGTGAATTTCTCCTTAAAATGTCGAGCTCATTTAATTATTTTGAAATAAATCGTTCAATAATTAGGAGTTAATTAAGGAATTAATTTGTTACAACATTTTTAAGATATTCCATCTTGAGATTCTTGGATTTAGAATGACAATGACAATGTGCCATTATAACTTGACGGATTTCTTCATCAAATTCTTTTTTTAATGTATGATATTTATAATACATTCTTGTTTAGTGAAACATCTATATTTAACTTTAGAGAAAATAAAGGTTTGTAATTTTTATCAAAATTATCATATTAACGTTCATGTTTATTTTTTAGGAACCGATAAATTTTGGGACGCAGACTAGTTTTTTTATCAGCTTTTTCGTTTTTAATTATTTAAAATCTAAAATCACCTGCTGTTTGTTTTACTTTTGACAAAGCGGACAAAATGTTCGTCACTTTTAAATCAACTAAAAAATTTCGTTCAAATGATGTAGGTATTTGAGATTCACGGACATTTTTAGTACCAGTAGTTGATCCCTGTGTACAAAGTTAAATTTAAGAAATAATAAAAATTATGAAAAAGCGTTTTTTAAATACTTTTATTAAAACTGTTACTTGTTTTATGCAAAAAAGATTTTAAACTATTTCCAGTGATAAAAAACTGTGATATTGGTCCTTGTTCAACTATTATTGCTCTTACTCGGTACCTCAATACCCAAATATAATATTTTAAACTGTTTTTAATATATTTTTTCAAAGTCACGATTATGTGATAATTATAAGTGATAGTTAAAAATCAATAGTGATAGTAATAACATAGAAAAAATATGTTTTCCATTTTTTCATACGAAACCCGTCCCGAGGAGTTCGCGATTTATCGTATTTATTTGACTTTTAAACTAAATTCATAAAGATATACATCCCAAATAAACCTAAAATTCTGGTTTTCGTTTTATTAAGTCATATTGTTTTTTTTAAATAAACGTGTTTGCAAGTTATTTTTTGTTTGCAACCTGATGGTTTTTTTGTATCGCCAAATTAACAACCCTCGAGATTTATATTTATAGTGTTTTCAAATTGCGATTACCAATCAATATATTATATACATATGTATTTATTTATATAAAGTACCCTTTATCCACAATGTCGGCATTGACTTTACTCTCGAAGATTGATTACGAAGTACCCTTGTTATAGTACTTAAAGCTATCGAAATCATTTACCTAAATATTGAATGCTAAAACAAGGCTTCGGTGTGTAAAGGGGGGTTTCTTATATAGTTGTCAGAGTTTTAAATATTGTGAGTATTTTCCATTTTACTAACGAGCTTAGTTGCTTACGGCCGTAAAGGTTCGTGCAGACCCAAAGTAAGGGCTGTTAATATAGGTCTGTCCTTCTCGAGAACGTGGCGATGAAAGGGGTTGTTGTATCGTCGTCTCTTTTACCTCAGGTGGATCGATCGCGAATAAAAGGTCCCAGCCAACCGGGCCGCCTTCTACATTTCGACTCACGGAGAACCGAAAATAATAATCATACAATATGGAAATATGTCAAAACGAAGCCACTTTGTAAAAAGAAGACAAACTTTTCCGAGCATTATTCTCCACACCATTATTTACAGATATTTTGCTTTTAATTCTTATTTACCATTTTAAATTAAATTGAAAAATAATAATTCATTCCTTACTTCAATAAAAATAATAAATAAAATAATTTCATAAAAAAATTATCATTCTTTTTCATTATATTGTGATTGTTTTTCAGATTTGTTTTTTCAGCTGTTTAATATAATTTTTTTGAGAATTAAATATACTGTTTTGTGAACCACTTTATTTATGTACACAACAAACTAGTTTCGGCAACAACACGTTGTCGTCTTCAGAATTCTTTAACAAAACTGAAGTATTTTTAATTCTCAAAAATATGATGACAATGATCCACAAATTTAATGCTAAAAACACACAAAATATTCATGTTTTATTAAATCTACCTAATATTAAATTTGACTTAAAAATAGCATTGAATTAATAAAACGAAAACTAATTCCACTCAGAAATAAATTAATCCAAACAAATCTTGAACTCTTAGGTTTTTGTCTATTGCGTTGAAGTTTAATTTATTATTCCCATAAATTTAGAATATTCTTCTTCTTTTTTTTTTTTTTCTTGTTTGTTTAGATCAGTTGATCTGTTATTGGCTAGAGGATGATTCCTTAAACGCTAAGTTCAAGCTGTCTTTGCATCTCTTTGGTGGTCTTCCGGGTAGACGGCGACCAGCTGGGATTGAATGAGCCACAATAAAGGGGGTTCTGGAACTGCCCATTCTATCGACGTGATCTCTTCAGAACCTTCTCCTTGTTCTGCTCCACCGTATTATGTCTTGCGTATCGCAAGTCCGTCTAATTTCTTGATTCCGGATTCTGTACCTTAGAGTTTTTTCTGCTATCATCTATCATCCGTTTTCATCTCTTAGGGTACTTAGACATTGTTCAGCTTTTTTTTTACTGACCAAGATGCTAATATTCAGTTTCTGAGATACTGGATGAAAGTTGTGTAACATGCGTCGTAATTAATTTTCTGATTCTACCTCTATGGTTGCATCATCTGCGTTGCATGTTGTGTTGATGACCGTATCTCCCATTTTGTAACCTAGTCCTCGATTTGCCTCTTCCTCTATGATCTTGTTCATGAATAAATTGTTAAGAAAAGGACTCAAACTGTTACTCTGTCTTATGCCACTGGCTGCTGGGGTTTCATTGGACATTTCACCATCGACTTTTATGTTCGTTTGGCTAATTTTTTGGTTTGGTTAATTTTAATTATTGTAGTTCACAAACAATAAACAATACATACGAAATTGGTAAAATAATCTAAATATGTTATAATAAAATAAATAAAATAACTTTGTTTTTAACCATTAATTTTTATTTTTCACCGATCGGTTTCAAAGCAAACAAGCTTCTTTGTCAAGGTTTACGTAACTAATGAATTGATTCCTTTTTATTTTATTTCTATCATGTTCACTAAATACTACACGTGGACTGTGGAGCTTGTTTGCTTTGAAACCGGTCGGTGAAAAATAAAAATTAGTGGTTAAAAACAAAGTTGTTTTATTTATTTTATTATAATGAATAACCACTAAGTTAGTGCTTCAAATATAAACTTTATAAATATGTTATGTTTAGATATTTTTCATCAGTTATATGTGAAATTTCTTGGATAATTTTGGTGACTGTAGGCGATATTTCTTTCTCTGATAATATTCAGCAATACCTTATCAAACGCTTTTTTCATGTTGATAAAATGTAGGTACGCGTTCACTTTACAAAAGACGGGAAAAAACAGATGTACCTAGACAAAATTTACTTAATAAACATTCATTAAACCTATATCAACTGTTACGTTGTTTGACTTATGCCTTTTTATTAAAATATTTCAAAGGATATTTTATCAATTATCTTGTATTATTATTACCTATCAATCAAGTAACATTGAATTAGAATAACTGTTAACTTCTGTCAGTAAAGTAGTACTCATTTACAATTTAATTGCGTAAACTGTATATTCACTATTATTCATGTTCAAAGCATTAACTTTGTGGCTAAACATTTCAGTTAATAGTTGTAAATATTAGTATTTAACCACCTACCGACTTTTTTGTCTACCGGTACGTACCCGTCTCTTCGTCAGGACCCTCACTACAACAACATGCAAATACTAAAATACACTTCCACCTTTACCGTTACCCTGGTAAACATAGATTTTACAAAAAATATATAAATAACATGCATAGTTAAAGGGGATGCAAACACCACCGTGTCCGAAAATGCACTAAAAATGGGTTAATGATATATGCCACAGAATGTAAGTTGGGAGGGGTAATATGAAAAGAAGGGGCTAAGAGGTTGAACGTTACACAATTGGTGATTTTTAAATAAAAATTGAAAAAATATTTCATTATTGATTAGGAAGAATATTGGGGATTTATTTAAAAATTAACATTCCTGCATCTTATAAACAATTTTCTTGCTATAATTTTAAAACTTGCTTTGCAGTAGAAAGGTAATTCGCATTTTAACCGCAGAAAAGGTTGACTTCTTTATCTTTATTCTATTCACTGTTAGTTAAATTTTGAAATTCCTTTACACTTACTTTATTGCTAAATAAATTAGGCTTTTGTATTTGGTTTTTTATATTATGTAATTCAAATTAATTTAAAAAATGTTTAATGTTTTTTAGAATGATTCGACAAAGTAAACGGTGAACAGAAGTAAATTGTTTTAAATAATAACACTGTTTTTACAAGCACACCAAATGAACAATAAAGCATTATGAGATCTATCGTCTAAAAAATTGTCAATTTTTATTTGTGATCCAAATGCTCCTTAATTTTTCTTAATTTATGGGTATCCTGAATAAAATATGTTAGTTTTCCAAAAATACGCATTTTAGTATGTACGTTTTTCGCATATCATTAAGAAATTTTCTTCTGGATATACAACGAAAAAGTCAAGTAAATATATGATTTTGAGCTGAAGTTATCTTGTCATTACATCATTTGATTTTTTTTCCTTAAATAGCACGATGCAAATAGCTTAATTCTTGCACTGCCGGATGTAAACATGTAATATCCGGTTTTGTTGATAGCTGATGGATTACAGTTTATGCAAAACCTCTTCTTCTTTTTATTTTCTTTCTTACAGATTCAGAGAAGCTGAGGCAGTACAAGTGGACCGATCGTACGTATTTTTGCTTAATTTTAAATTGTGATGAGTTGTTTTTCCATCTAGATTAATGTAGCTTTCTTTTCACGCCTGCAGAAAACTTTTTTTCGTTTATTTCGCTACAATGTTTCTCGTCTTCATTTTTTTAGACTTTTATTCATAATTTGCATCTTTGCCTTTGTTTGTACATTTTTTGGGTTATTTTTTCATCCACGCTAGCATTTCGTTATTTTCTCGTAAATGTGTTGACTGTTTTAGAACACAGTTTTTGTTTTATTTTTTACTGTATTTGATGATTATATTGTGTTGAGTGATTTGATTTGATGTTAAACTAGTGTATAATTTTATAAATATGCACTGTATAAATAACGTTCAATGTGTTTGTCTTCCAAGCTGAATATAATGTTGGTTATTCAAACGTTAAAGCTACTTTTGTTTTAACGTATGTTCATGTTATCTTTATATTCCTTTTCAGATATCAAAAATAAAATAACTATAAAAATCCACCTCCTAGCCGGTTTTGCGTTTCCACAATATTTTTATAGATACGTGTATGTTTTGAGTTATTGATAAGAGTGATACGTAAAAGTTTTATATGTTTTGCGTGTAAAACTATGGGACGTTTTTATTAAAGAAAAAAGTACGTTTTTAAGCGCATCTTGGAACTAAATATCGTAAAGAAGAAAACTCAAACATATTTTAAATATGTAAACTATTTTTTGTTTTACTTATAAATTTTAACGAACTGTAATGCAATGGTCCACAGAAAAATATAAACGCTCGTTAAAGGAAATATTTTCAATGTTTTCTGGATCACAGTGCGTACAAAATACATTCCCGCCATGACCCCAACCGCTCCTACGCTCTACCGCTCTACCACTGTTGATCGGCGTAGAATAGCTGAAAAAGCTTGACATAATATGTTGTTTTTCATTTTAAATCCAATTTGTAAGTTTATTTAGGATTGTAGTTTATACGTTTAAATATTTATTATTACTGAACTTGTAAAATGCAATATTTCTTTCAAAATAGAATAATCAACAATAATAATAAGGAGCAATCGAGTTATTAAATAATTGCGTCGCAGCCGATTCTTTCCTAAACTTGACATTGATTTATTAATTAAAATATGCAATACAAAACTACTGCCAATAACAGTGTACATATATTATTAGGTAATTACAGAACACGTTTTAAAAAAATAACAATAATAACAATAAATTATTGAGGTCCAACATATAGACCAAAAAAAATTGAACAAATGCATGAATAAGTTACTAATAAACAGGATGATACAAAGTTAAAGAAGAAGAGTCAAAAACTGGTCATCCCAGCATGGAAAAGATCCACCTCTCTTTTGTTAGTCTGTTCAATAGACCAATCATCCTTCCCACAGGTATCATAAACGGTAAATTTGTATTGCATTTAAGAAAAACAGATGGCTTGTATTGCATAGCTCTTAAATAGTTGCTCTATATGTATAATTGTATGCGCTCTAAAAAGTTGGGCTTAAATTAACCCGTCCATAAGTTAAAAGACCATCATAAGCATGGCAATGCTGTTTCTAGCCCGCAAACTTGTGATACCATTGGTTAGTAGTGCAAGAGGTAGTATCCATACTCTCTCGTGTACAAATAATGAAGAAACTTCTTCTGTATTCTCTCCACCATTAATGAGTAAGTGGCTTATTCAGGCCTTTCCCACCACCACACTACTCTCCGGAATACTACGCACTGAAATTGTATGCAAAAGTTTGATGGTATTCAATTTTGCGAAGTGTTTTGAATT
Organism: Micrasema longulum; assembly: GCF_059751315.1. Lineage (NCBI taxonomy): Eukaryota > Metazoa > Arthropoda > Insecta > Trichoptera > Brachycentridae > Micrasema > Micrasema longulum. The sequence continues at coordinate 86,469 of NW_028277664.1, forward strand.
ATGTATGATAAATTTCAACATCTTGGAAGCTAAACAACTCACATTGACAATGTGACTTAAAACGTTAGTGAGATATAAAAGGTCACTTCCAGATCCTTGGTTTCCGAGCTTTGCTTCAAAGAAACACAAACCATCTTATAGTTATAGTACAAAGTATCATAATTTCTCGTGAAACACATCACCATGCACTTGTCAATACTAAAATTTAGTTTATTATCTTTGCTCTAGTTAAGAATTTCATAAATATCCTGTTGCATCATTGTACAGTGGTAAACGGAAAGAATATGACAACATTATTTAAAATCATCAACTTAAAGCAAAAAGTCGGATAATTTTATGCATTTACCTACATCATTTATAAATAAACAAAAAAGTAGCGACCCTAAATTTAAGCCCTGTGGTACTCCAGACCTTGTTAAAAAGTCCCCGTTTGACCCAAACTGCTGCCTATCGCATAAATAACTGGTAAAAAAAAGTAGTAAGGAAAATCTAAGAATTTCCAATTTTTTAGTAGGATCAAGTGATTCACTGATGATGCCAAATCATAAAATAAAATATCTGCTGTTTGGATTATTATTTCAATGTTCCCGAATGAAGACAAAACTACCAATGGTCTGTAATTTGAAACAAAAGATCTGGAGCCTTTTTTGTGTAATGTCACTAGCATTGATATTTCTTTATACTGAAGGAAATGTGCAAGACCTTAATGAAAAGTTAAAATTGCAGTGAATCCCCTTCTGGAATGGGAATAACTAACGGCTCCAATCAACTTTTCATTGTTTATTTTTTTATTTTACATAAACAAACAGTCGACAATGATATAATAACATAAAAAAGATATGGTTTAAGGACATACCAGCAAGGTTTCAAAATAATAATTATACATATTAACTTGTGGTACAACAAAACGGTGTGTTTATGTGTATTTGTATGAGAGTAAGTGTATAGATGTGTTTGTGTATATTGTGAGAGTAAATGTTCAGGTGTGTGTAAGTGTGAACATCATTAAATAGCAAGTGAGATCGTATCGCAGCCAGAAAGAATCAGTCTTAATTTATTTTTAGATAAATTGAGGGGCGTGTTAAATATATCAATAGATGAAAAAAAAGCATTATAGTTAGAGCAAGAACGATAGAGGAAAGAGTGTTGTGCATTGTTAGTGCTACTAGTCTGTAGACTGACAGATGGAATAAATAATTATTTCTTGTCACGCGAAAGGATCAGAAACATTTTTTTTTTTTAAATAAATATTTGGCACATAAACACCAAACTCAAGCATTCGGAAAATCATCAAGAAGTTTCCCACTCAAGGAAAATCCAGTCCTTAACTCCTCTCATGAAAATTGTTTTTGTCAAAATATTAAACACTCGGTGCGATAAAGGAGATATGTCTATGAACAAAGGTCGTACGGGTTTTAGATTTTTTTCCGTAAATGTAGTCTAAGATTTCATCTTCATCACTATAATTCGAAAGATCTTGCCAGTCATCCCTTGGAGACTCACGTAAAGAGACTCAAAGTCCCCATCCTTCCTTGTAGTTGGTACATTAGCTGACTAATATCGTTATCAACACATCCATCTTTCGCTTCTGATGTTTTAAGTTAACATTTATTTCCAATGATGGATGATTAGGATCTTGAGTAATTAAAGAAAACTGCGCCCTCTTCACATCAATCTCAAAATTTATAAAAACAAAGGCATACACACAGTAAATTTAAATCTCCAACGCCTTATATTTATTTGTTATCTGGGAATGATGACGACTAATAATATTGTATAATAAAGCACTGTATTGTCTTACTGGAGAATTAGGTGATACATTAAACAAATATATAACATGGAACTGTTTAACGTAAATTTTATCCACATTTCTTTTTCATGAGTTTCAAGATTCATAGATCTTTCCGCGTGAACATCAAGTTTATTTATACATGCTAAAAGGAGACCACCTCCCCTTGATTGGCCAGTATTTCTATCTTTCTTAATACTTGATTGTATCTTGGATCTAATATTTGGGCATTAGAAATGCTATCATTTAGCCATGTTATTGCACTGAACTGTAATTTTTTGGAGTTTGCTAAATTTATACTTACAAATAATCACTCGTTTAGCTTTGAAGATGGTATTTAAGTTTTACACATAAACAAAAAAGGAAGTTCACTCAAAAACTTAAAAAAGCAATTTAAGTATTATTCATAATCAAATAAATTTCAGTAATAATCCTATTTTGAATATGTTTCCTCTCCCTAAGTCCATACATAAACCCCCCGTTTCTACTCCCTTTCTCTCCCTTCTATCATGCTTGTTTGTAATTTATTTATTTATTTAAACACTTTATATACATATACAGTTTACATACATATGGATCAAGGCAAGCATATTGCCTTAAGGCAATTTCTTCCTACCTACCCAAATTGTTCAATTTGAGAAAATCAGTGGTATATAAACATAACGTGGGTTTATTAATATTTTTTTATAATTTATTTTAAAGAAGTAAAATTTGACTAATATCTGCACTATACCCTGAAAAGGGCATAGTATTTTGCCGAAACTAGTTGGTTATTAATTTTAAAAATTGAATATAGTGCTTACATAAAAACAAAGTTATTTCATTGTTTTATATTGTATCATAATGTTCATTTTATTTTATTAAGTAAACAAAGAGTACGTACTAAATACGTTGTTTTTTTTTTTTCATTTTTTATTTATTATTGAACGACACTCATGCACACACTGAAGACATAACAATTCAAATTATGTTTAATGAAGCAATTATAGAAAATCAGAAATGATGTATTCATATTAAAATTAATTTATGAATATCCGCCTGGGTAAATCTATAGTTATATGCGAGCAATCGCATATCTAGGTATTGTAGATTATTTTTATCAATTAGTTAACGCGTTGTCTGTGTAAAACTGAAAATTTTATCTTGTCGGTCTAGATGGCACATGTAATTATAACTTACTAGTTTTATTGTTTATTAGTTTCTACAAAGTAATTCATCTAACATTATTCTTTGATTTTGAAGAGAATTTATTCTATAGTACTCCATACTTTCAGCATGGTTAGAGAAGTATTTAGGCAATACAGTACATTATTCGTTAAAAGAGGTACACGTATTCCTTTAGGTTATGAATGGAGTTAGGAATATAACACTAACTTAAACGTGCCACTATTTTGCGCTCGGTCTGGTACCACACCATTGGTGTTATAATCTCTTGTCCGCAAGTTAAACCTTTTTAGGCCGCATGCAGCCCGCGAGCAATCGCCGTAATGCAATTCAGATTGGTGATATCCTGGTTCATAGTGTTCTTGCTTCTAGCTGACCTAATAAAATGATTGCCGTTTATTCTATTTAACTGGGAATGTTAGCCTACCATAATAGGCCGAATGGGATAACTACAGCCAACATTTTTTTAGAAATACAGTCAAGCTGATAACGATAAAACAATTAATAAAAACTACATTGGTGATGGATTATATTATTTGTAACACTGATATTTTGGTTTCAAATTGAGATTTATTTTATTTTTCTTAGTTTACGGTGAAATGGATATTTTTATTAAGGTTTAAAATAAGAATAACATTTTTTTAGAACTTTAGCAATGTAAGTATTTAAAGGTTTTTCTTTACGCAAATTAAAAAGAATATCTGTATCAAATTAAATCCCATAGTCGTAAAACTTTCGACTAATTGTGTTTTTTTTTATATTTCTTTACAACATGCAAAGGTTACCTTATTGAAATATATTTATATTTGAAATAAAACGAAAAGTTTTTTGTATTTACATTTTAAAGGCAACCGTTACGAATCTCTAAGTCATTTTTTAAAATCTATGTTTGAAGGTACATACTCTTACATGCAAATCATAAAATAATACCAAATTATAAAACGTTTGAAAATTAGTAATTTATTGGGCAAACAAATAATAAAATATTAAAGAGATCTTCTTCTTTGAAGGAGTATACAGAAAGGGAGCAGTACATGATAAGATCAAGAGTCATTTCTCGTCGTATCTGTATAAAACATGGTAGATATATAATATATTTTTGGTTCCACAAGATTATCTTTAACCAAAGAAAATTCCCTGTGTGAGAGCGTTGGTCTTTGTACGCGTTTCTTAAGTAGAATTTATTGGAGTCTATTGGTAGAATCGATAAATAATTTGTAGATTGTGCTGAATATTTTATAAAATTCGCATTAACATTTTGTATCGAACCAAGATATTGTATCTAAGAAGCTTCAAATAAACACAATTAACGCGTGGGCCATCACGCGATAGAACGGGACCCAGTTTATCAATCCAAAGTATTAATATATCTTGCACTCCTTTTAAAAAAAACTTTTACGTTGAAAGTTTTCCAAAAAATAAAATGTTAAAGAATCAAAAATATAAAATTACTTTTTGATTTAAGTAAGTTGATACACGTGCAATGCGTAATTTTATAGACAATTAAATATACCAGACCAAAACAAATATTTGATAAATCCTTATTGATGGACTTACAATGAAATGATTTTATTGTGATGCCGTCCTCCTAGTGAAGTGGTCAGCATGTTTGCCTACCATGCAAGAGGTTTCAGACTCGATTCCCAATATGGTTGACATAAAATATGTTGTACTATTCAATATTTTCGGCTAGGAAACCACCCACAAGATGAAAAAAATTTTTGACTTCATAATCTCAGGAGAACAACCAGTTTTCTGTAATACACATCTTGGAATCTCTTAAAATATGAAGAAAAAGAATATTTCATAGTCCCTTAACTGGTACCTGAAGCGTAAGACTGATCATTTTACCTTCATGTTATATAAATTATCAAGGTACGCTGCAATTGGTATAGCAATGCAGTGTTTTATGCACCATTAGGTGTGAAAAGGGAATGATGACGATGATTATTGTGATTGCTCTGTGTTCGGGCGAATGAAAAATACAGTTTTCTGTGTTAAGTTGAACCAGATTATTGGACAATAAAACTTTTTGGCTACTCTTACTTGAAATTTTTTTAAGAAAATTGACTGAACAAAAGTCCATCTCGTAGTGTAGTGGTTGACGCGTTCGACTACTATAATTAAGGCCACTGCAAGGGGTGACTTTTTTCTAGGGAAGCTACATTGAATGTTAATTTATTTATTGTTATCAAAAACATTTTTCACTTTGTGGTATGACATTTTACACTTATTTGTTTATAAATTTGTATAAACCACTTTAATTTTTTTATTACACTTCGACCGGTTTCGAGGTAACTACCTCATCAGCAGGAATTCAACTTTAGTTAGTTTAATTCCTGATGATGAGGTAGTAACCTCGAAACCGGTCGAAGTGTAATAAAAAAAAAAAAAGTGGTTTATACAACTTTATAAACAAATAAGTTAATTTATTTGTCCATACTCATGTAACACATAAATGGGAAGTGAGATAAAACATCATCACATTTCTGCTGAAGACAAAATACTTATTTTTAGTGAAAACTTTTACCAATAAAATCTTTCAATATATTCTTCACTATTTTTGACACAAATTTGTCTAGTCAGATGACTGTACGACTGGCGTTAAGAACAGTATCTGGCATTCTATAATGTAAAACGCATACAAAATAATATCTTCAGTAGTGAGATTAATTCTAGACACTTCTAGAAATTCTTCTAACTTTCTTTTTACTTTTTCATTTTCATGTAATTTTAAGTGAGAATTTATCAAAAAAATCATTAAAAAATAATTTTACAGACAAACTTTTCATAAATGAAATAATAATACAGTTGATGAATTTACAAACACACTAAATGAGGTACAAAACAATTAGTTTTTTGTTAGATATTCTTTGTTTTTTAGAACCGCTCTGAGTTGTCAAGGCATCAAGTGCACCAAGCATTGCAAATCTTTAGGTGTCATCACATGGCTTTTTGCCTCTAAAAGTGCTTCTTAGTACTTTTTTGCATTGATGTTGCCTTATAATGTCATTATAATACCATTATTACGTTAGTTTTGACATAATATATGACCATTGCAGGACACTGCTGCGAGATATTGCATAGTCATAAACTATAAAGCGTGTTGTTCAGATGCCCTTTGAAATATGTAAATGTATGTTTATGTCATTGTTTTTTTTTTGCTATTATTTAATTACGTACGTGCTTTCACTTTCCACTATGTTGTATCCCAACTCAACACAGGCCCATGGCCTCATAGAGTTTGGGATACGTTATTATTTTATTTTTTTGTAATATGTATGTATTGGTTTAAATAAATAAATAAATATTTTTCTAGTTTATTGTACTGTCGTGTCCTAGTGTGTCAGCTTATTTAACTTTTTCTAGAGTTCTAATTGTTATTATTACAATAATTTGTTTCTGATTTTAACAAAAAATGTTTTTACCTAAAATATTTTGTACCTTGGTGTGAAAAAAGGCTTTATGATTGTTGGGCAGGGCAATAACAACAATGGCCGACATTTATCACGCAGAAAGTTTGTGGCTAGCACGTGTACAAAATTCCAGTCTCGGTGAATCTAGTTATATGTCTCCTAGTCTTATTAAAAAAAACCTCGACAAGCAATTATATAAAGACGTATTTTTTTACTCGTATGTATACAGTCTGTAGACCAATGAACGAATAAAGTTTTACTGTTTTTCAAAAGAAAATCAAGAGGATTGTTTCATAATTTTCAAATGACAAGTTTTTTTAACTTAAATTAATAACACCCCTTTGTTCAGCAAAACAGTATTGATCAATCGCAATTCAAATAATTTCTTGAAAATCATTCACTTAATAACATTTTTGATGACGCACTGATATTTTCGTGTTCAGTAGAGTGACTTCAGCCTGTTATATTTTCCAGGGGACATGTGTTTTATTTTCCCACACTTGCCTAGCGCTATCATTCTGATACCAGTTACTCCTGATAAGTAAGTCTGTCTGTTAGTGGGTATATTTATATATACATACTTTGGAAACATTTAAGAACCGTTTACGTAAATTTGAACCCATTCAAAATCAAATAAAACTTCTTTGAGTTTTTTTACTCCGAAAATTCGCACAAGGTAATAGATGTTAGTGATCAACCGAATTTGGTTTCGATTTTGGCAAGTTTTGACCAAAAATACTAGTTTTGGCCGTGGTTTCGGTTTCGACCAAAAGTTGGCTAAAACCAGCAGTTGGCATGTGTCGAATTACGTTAGGCTATACTCGGGTTCATGTATTCATATTCATATATATTTAAAAAAATAATACAATTAGAGAAATCGGATTGATGAATATTCAAGTTTTTTTCATGAACCTACATTACATCCTCCCATGTAGGAAAACCAAGGGATTTATTTTTATACTTGTAAATGCTAAATGGAATTATCAATAACATAGTACATATTTATATCCATGAACATTGCAATAAACTTAAAAGGAAACTCTTGAGAGAAACGTATTCCTTATTTTCTTCTTGGATCATAGCACTGGAGCAATGATTTTTTTACACACAATAGATATTTACCATTGTTGGGTCCCTATTGTTTTTTTATTTGATAAATTGTTTATTACGGGATCTGGAAACACCCAAAAACGAGCAAGAACGCCTAGTTTTATGTTATATATAGTTATTGTTATATATAGTTTGTCTTTGGGCGCACAGGATAAAAATATTTTTGAAAAAAGCAAAACGTACCGACACAAAAAAATTCACTCCCATACTCTGAAATAGCAATTTATCAGAATTACCTGTCAGCGCATATTCTCAGATTTCATATAATCTGAAACGTAAAAATAATATTGTGCATGAAATATCTAAATTTAACTAAATACAATAATTGATATCAAACTTTCGATTGTATTCATTTGATCTATATACGAGTATATACATAAATCTAGCAATAGCAAAGAAATACCGGAGTCAGCTCGTAGTTAATAAATTAAAGTTTCTAATGCGTACATGGAAGAACTGTTACATATAAGCAATATGTTTAACATAACAACGAACTAAAAAACACAAAAAAAAACAAATAATCAAATTTACCCATTAAATGTATTCCTTTTATTTAATTGTGTATTTTATTTAACACTCTTTTAATGAACTCGTAAGGTTTAACAAAAAAGGCCTTTTTTTAGGCATTCAATAATCAACAATGTTTTGAGAATGTCCAAATGTTTGTAGACAGGCTACATTTCCTCCCTTGAGAGTTATTTACATTTAAATTTGTTGCAATAGTAAATTTAAATCTAAATAACTCCCAAGGGAGTCAATCATACATGTTGTACCTTCATCGATAAAAGGATCCGTAGAATTGACTTAATTATATCTAAAATTGCAAATATTCATGATTTCCTCAGAAAATATTTGTGAGACATTCTATGGATACAAGCATTATAACCTATCACATCTAATCATATTAACTTCCTACGCGTTTTCATACATATTAACATCGCTCTGGGAACGAATAGCAAAATTATGTGTCTCCAGTTTTTCTACATATCCTTATCATATAAAAGTATTCTGCTTCAAAAAAATGTTTCTTAGGATAATAAAAAATAACAATATTTTGATTAAATAGCACCAATAGGAATACTTTCATGCCAGTGTTATATCAAATAATCCTGAACATGAACAATTCTAAAGACGCAAGTGTTTCATGGATTTGGTTTATTATTGTCAATCGTAATATATATGATATTTATTATCATAAAAAAATACGAAATAATTATCTGTAATTATAAATCTGTTTTATAGAGTAAAAAAACAATTTAATGTGTTTAGAATAAATCTAAATCAAAAACTAAAGGGCTTATGACCTGTCAATGGCTAGTATAAGTGGCCACTTTAAACACTGTGTAACATTTACTTAAACCAGCCATTGACAGGTCATAAGCCCTGTAGATGTCTAGACTTTTATATTACCTTCTCTTAAATGTTCTTCATCTCTGTTGTAGTATGTTAATATAGACAGCTCCCCAGGGAGTTGAATCCAGTCCTTGTCTACAAAAATTTGGACAAACTCAAAATATTGTTCAAAAACTAAAGTTAAAATATCTGATTCGTAAAACACGAAAACAAATTGCGTATTATTTTTTTTTCTTTCTATATGAGACTATTTTTTCTGTAAATATATATGTAATATTTAGTTCCCATATGAGAAATTCGAAAAGGAAAAAAAATGGTTTAGAATATATGTAAGTAAAGGCTACATTACATACTTAGTGTAATATATCCTAATAATACATTCACACAGTAGTTACTAAATATTGACGTTTTCTCATTGTCTGCGTACATAGATAAATCTATTGATATAATATAAACGTGGCCGCCTCTTGAGAGATAAGAGATAACATTATTATCTGGAAGTGTGACAGTCAAATGTGCTTCCGAATCACTCCATTATGCCAGAAAATCACGTTTCTACCCTCGGGGATTTCTCTAGATACTTTCTCCTTGAACTTCCCTTTGTAGAAAACCTTTGTAAAGGTAAGTTGAAAAATTAAGGTATCATTGAAAAAAGATATGCAGATATATCATATAATTTTTAAACAATAAAGTGATATTCCGTTTTCAGCAACGAATGGTGGTTAGAACATTGAAATAAAGAACACAATACAACCAACTCGTGCATATTTTTATTTCAATGAAATACTTAAAATAAATCAATTAAATGTGTTAATCGTTAACCAATTGTAGCATAATTTGTTACATAAAGGCATGATCATTTTTTCGCTTCAGAAAAAAACTGTTTTGGGAACACATATTTGTTACGAAGGTGCAGTAAGATACATTCAACCTTGCCAAGAATCTATCACGGGGACTATCATGAATGGTAGGCAAACACGCTTATACGGGATATCTTTATTTGTTGGCAAACACTCTAATTACTACACCACGAGGCAGACACTTTTTACTCGTAGAATTTCTCTAACTTGAAAAATCTCAAAATTTAAAAATAAGCTACTTCTTCACTGTCGCGGCGATGAAAATAAAATATAATGAAAAAACCTATCTCCTTTTATTACAAAATAGAAAATATTAATTTAGATATAGTCAAGTTAATTAAGGACCTTGGATTTATCATGAACTGTAAATTTACCTTTAATTAACATATCGATACTATGATTAACAAGTCACTAAAACTTTTGGGTTTTGTTAGCAGGACATCTAGTGACTTTTTTTTCTTTTTTTTAAAAGGAAATATTTGCGTTCTTATGATTTACCCAAACATTTCATTTTGAGGGCCATTTTCAACGAGTTGTAAATAACTCACTATTAGAAAATGGGAATCGAGTTGGGGTAGAGTGGAATTTGAACCACAGACCTTTGGTCCGTGAGTCCGAGACACTAGCCACAGGACCACAACCCGATCTAATTTGTTCTTTACTAATATGTTCACGGTTAAAACACTATATTGCTCACTTGTTCGTCCTCTTTTAGAATATGCATCCGTGATCTGGTCTCCCTTCTATGTAGGCCGGATAAATCATATTGAATCGGTGCAACATTGTTTGCTAAGAAAAGTAGCATGGATCATTAGCCATGAGAGAGGAGACTACACTTACGGAGAAATGGAGTCAATGTTAAAAATCTCAAGTCTACAAAAACGTAGAAATAACATTGACTCCATATTTATGTTTAATTTGCTAAATGGCTTTATTGATGTACCATTGCTACTGAAACAAGTGGCATTCAATGTTTTGATCCGCCGGTTGCGAAATAATAATGTGCTGTTCCTCGATCAACAAAGCACAAACTATGGCTTGCATGCACCAATGTCCCGATTGTGTCGTATTGTAAACTCGAGACAAGATCTGGACTTTTTTGGTGTAGGTCTTTTTGGATTTAAAAAATCACTAAGATAGACCGGATCTTGTCTTGAGGTAGTATTTTTTTTTGTCCTAGCTTTAATTTAATTTAATTGTATTTTATTTTATTAGTGCCTGTATTTATTATAAGTAATTGTATTTACCATTGTTAGAATGGACTGCATAAGTCCGTCAAATAAATAAATAAATAATAAATTCGTATTTATATGTAAGCTACGTATATTGCCTAAATTATTTATAATACAGGTACATTCAGTAAGATTTTCTTTTGTTAAAATCAATATTGTAACCCGTCTATCAGAATTACTAAAGCTCCTCTTTTCTTTGAGTACTTAGTTACTTCTTGAATACGTATTCATACATGATGTATTGTACCCTCGTTAAAACTGTGTGTGTGATGTTTTTTGTTAAAACTAAAAATGATATGTTATTGGGGTTTCAAATGAACTCTTGACTGTTAAATATTTCTTTTTTTTAAATTTATTATTTTATGTTTTGCGAGTTAGTGCGAGTACTTGCTGACTTTTCTAATAAAAAAATCAAGTAGATTGTACTCTTTGAGTTTTTACCAGTTCTCTTTGACTAAAAGTAGTGTAAATTTTTAATGGTTTTTGCAACCTCAGGGTAAATCTTACAACGTATAAAATAATTGAGATAAAATATTGAGAGCTTGATTATATCACGTCTATGTGTGTTTTTAATTGACACAAATAACTGAAAATCAGATAAAAGTAAAAAACGGTGTCGGTTCCAATGAAGCTATGATCAAGTTGAGGTTTTTCGGGTTCGCTTGTTCCAATTTTAAGCTCCATTTTCAAAAATGTTTTGCGTTTATTTTTCTCCGTTATAATAAAGATTTGCCTAAAAAGGTGTCCTAATCGACAAGAAAACACTGATTTTAATACTTTTTTTTTATGCGCATAAGAGATCTTTTGTTTTTCCATCTATGCATTCGTTATTCTTCCAAATCAAAAGTTTGGTTAGAGCTTTAATCCTTTTGTTAGTAAATGTTTACTTATTTCTGAAATAAAAGCATCGGGTCAACATTTTTCTGAAGATTAAAAATTGCATTCTTGGTTTTAAGATTGTGACCTGATTTATCTATAGCTGCCCATTCTAGCCACTCTTTTCCGTTAGTAATGCTGAATTCGTGCTTTTCTCGTTAGCCTTAATATTTGTTCTATGTAGAGTATTATATATTTTTTATATTGGCAGAACTTTTAGCTAAACACAACCGTTTAACGTGGGCAAAAAATTGTTTAGATTCTTTCTGGGGGAGATTTTATTTTTTCAAAGGTAAAAATGCGTTTACGGACATGTTATTTTTCTTAATTGAATTTTATTTTTGTTTAATTCTGTCAAAAGCGTACTTCAATAATCACTCAATAGACTTTAACAAGATCTAAGTAAAGTTATATTCTAGAATTCTTTTTCCACTTTTCTGCCATATTCACCATAAATTTGTTTGACATAAATTTCAAGTGTTCTTATCTATCAAAAATAAATTTAAAATGGAAACCGAAATCTTACAATCCAATTATGTTTTAGACGTGTACGTCAAACACATAAAATTGCTCGCGCCCGTGACGGTGATAGAAGAAAATGATGATATAAGTATTACTTTTAAGCTTTTGGAACAGGTAAGTGGCGATATCAATACTCCCGTTGCTCCAGTTTCGTCTTAAAACCACTAGGATTTTTATTTAAAGGTATCCAAAGGAATGTCCTGATTATTTTCCTTGACCAAGGTTAACACAGAAAATAATAAATCGTTTTTCTTGACCATATATGTAAGTATTAAAACAACAAAGTATTGTTAAGCATCAATTTTGGAAATCGGGTGCACTGATTTAGACGTAGGGAACAAGTTTTGTAGCCTCTACGAGCGACGAGAACTCAAACCAATTCAATAAAGTTTTTCGATAAGAAATCCACAAAATGGCTGTTCTGGATATAATTGTGAGGGTCTCCAAGTTAGGTCCTGTAGTACTCAATGAATATACTTTAAGTACTGATTAAATGTGTTTTTTATTAAAAATATAAAAAAGTGATGTCTTCATTTGCTACTTAACGAAATTTGGTTAAAGACGTAAAATGAACTACTTTAAACTAATTAATAATTTTTGGACACCTGAATTTTTTTAAACCATATTTACATGTGAGAATTTTATGCGTACCTTGGTTATAATTTTTAATCTTATAAATATAAATACTTAAATAAATACCTTTAGAAATTTATTAGTAAATTTTAGTAAAAATTTAAAAAATTCTAATATATTTGATTTAATCAATTTTTTTGTTTAAAGTATTAATGAAACCCTAGGTAAGGATCTAATTAGACCTATAAATATATTGTCACGGTAATTTCATCCGAGCAACCAAAAAATCTTTTTTATTATTTTCATTAACGAGAAGATATTTTTATGGGTTGTCTTTTGAGAGACTGCTTACTTCGAAATTCATGTCAAACGGAGATAATGTAATTTGTTTTCATAGATGATATACATTTAAAAGTTTGCTAACTTATTTTAAACCTAATAATAATGATAAATTATGGTACTATTCACAAGTCAAATGCAGTTGGTATTAATGTATTTTATTTAGAAATAATTTCACTTCTTTCTAAGCGAGACAACGTCAGAATATCTTGCATGACCAAGAGCCTACCTCTCGACACTTTTGTCTTCCGCAAATAGAGTAGAACCTCATACAGGCCTGTAGAAATATCTCTATCACTTTTTTTTCTCAGTTAAAATGGCGGCAAAGGCATGTGAGAATTCAGGCAGCTATTTTTAACTTTATTACGTATTTACGAAATGGAAGTCAAGTAGGGACCTTTAAAAATATTGAAGTTTTGATAGATTTATTTAATATCGTTTATATTTACATTACGAATTAAGTAATAAAACACTGGTCTTTTGTAATATTACCAAGCTTTTATTTATTATTTTACCTAATAACATATTCGTTCAAACTATTTCATAGCTATGATATTGCTTACGTTTAATAATATACTATGTTCTTGGTGGATAAAAACGTTTGTATTTTACGTGAGCTTTACTGTTTTTTTCTTGGGGTGGCGTCGTATTATGTACATAAACCGGAATAGCATGTTTTGGAGTAATTAAAGACTAAAAAAATCGACTTTATTATTTTACAAGTAAATCGATAAAATGATTTTTAGTCAACCTTAATAAAAACAACGCACTGAAACATACATATTTATACACTACATTTTTTTTTTTATAGCACAATTAATATTTTTTTATGTCTCGACTTGTTAGAATATTCTGTATTAAGTCGGGAGTCTTCTATACTCAAATCAATACATTTAGAAATATAATGACACATTAATATACAAAATAAAGTACAGATAAGTTATTTAATACATGGTGTAGCAAAGTTAAGATCGTGGACCTAAAATTTTAATGTTATTCTTTAATAATTTCATAAATCAATTTAGTAATTAATTTTGATAGAATAATTAAAAATAAAATACTCATAGTAATATGGTACAATTTACCATCTAACAATTGAGTAAACACATTAATAAATTATTTTATGTTTAAATTAGCAATAATTCAAATACATAATATTTACAAATTGTTAAGCATCCCTATTAAGTTGAATCAAAAATGATATAAATATAAGAGTAATAATGAAGACAGCATCGGTTCGATAATTTAGCGTAATGGTGATTGGCAAATGTAATTATATACATGTAAAATATATATTTAAAACATTTCATTCGATTTAGAAAAGCACCAAATGACTTTGGTTTATATACATTCGGATTCTATACTAAGAATTAATTGTGAGAACTTCAGTAGATAGAGTTGAAACTCAATATTTTTTAGCTTAAAGCCGTAAGGGTTTGTTTAGATGATTCTCCAACTTTATTTGAATGAAATAAAACAAGAATATCGAAATCAAAACCTCTCAACATATTTAACATTAAACTGTAATTTTATCTGCCTTCATAACGGACGGTTAGAAGATATCTCTAATAGAAATAAGATCGCTAATGTATTTTGTGCAAAATGTAACTGATTAAATATGCGTGGGATGCAATTTTACCGTGGATAAAATAGGTAAATGTGTTTTCAGTAACATACATTCGTATCTAAATGTATTTTAGATTTTTTTTATTGTAATATAAAGATATAAAAGGATTTTTCATAGTTAATTAATAAGCTGCGGTATCTGTTTAGAAATTCCTACTCAATATTAAAATAAACTGAAAATTTTCCTCGGCCGCATATTAAAAATACGACCATTGTGACAACGACGTGTAATTAAAAAGACACGTTGCAAGCGCCAAATCGATGCATTTCAATTCATCGGTAATTACACGTGACAAATGAAAAATGCTATCGTGTGTTCTGATAAAATGCTCTTTTAACTATAAACAACATAATTTCGTTCGTAAATACTTTTTTTAAACGGTATATAATATAATTGACGAGTTAAGCAGAAATATAAACTAAGAAAATATGTTTGTATGTATATTTATTAAACAAATGTTTGCATGTGTATCGTCTGCTATCTCTTTATTTCGCGATGTTTTCCAAATATGAAATGCAACTTGTAAATTAATAACGTTTCTTTATGTAATACATTGGGGATTATTTAATAATTAATATTCATTAAAATAATAAAGCCATTTTTTATTTGCTTTAGAATACTGTTTTAATTTTTTTAATTTTTTAAACAAAGCCTGAACCTTTTCTTAACCCGCATTGTCCGACTGTTATATTTTTGAAATTCAAAACGTGTTACTCGGCGAATGATTATGATAAAAACATTTAATATTTTGGCAGGTATAATATTTTTGGATAACATAAAAAAAATGCCATGAGATCATGTAGCTCGAGCTTCTGTGCACACCAGCATAGCTAAATTTAAATATTATTTATAAAGATATGGAATTTAATATAGTGGCTTGGAATTTATTTTCCAATATTATAGGCAATGCTAGATCGGTTGACAAAACTACTCATACCCCTACGCTAACCTCGTCCTCGGTACGGTAGTACTTACATTTTATAATTTAAACATAACGTTAGACCTTTTTACATAAAATCACCATATTTTAACTATTTATTAATAGTTTTAATCGTTGAGTGAGTCTAATATCGAACTTTATGTTAAAAAATAATGAACATTGTATAAATATATTTACCTTTACACTCTAATACTATTTTAAACGCAATATTATACTATTTTAAACATCCATGTAAACAATAACGTTACTTTTTTGTTAGTGCAAATCAAAAGTTGAATATTATTTTAAATAATTTTGGTCAGCGTACAACTCAAATATTACATTATATGGTTATTTTTTTTCAAATCAGTTTTAATAAAAATTAACCTTTAATTTCTAAATTGCATTTTTTTTATTGATACTTTAATGATGAATATTTCAATTTTGGAGTCATTTTGAAGGAGTTGTAAAAAAGTTGCGATAGAGCGGAGTTCGAACCTCAGACCTCTGATCTGCGAGTCCGCCACGCTAGACGCGATACCACACCACGATTCATCAATGACACATTATTATTATCGTCATTAAACATTCAAACGAATGTACATAATTCACTTTTTTTAAATACTGTTTTTAGATCTTTTGGTGATTAAAGCTCGTAATGTACACTTAATTTGAAATTTATAATAGATTAATAATGAGATAACAAGTTTAAACATAATTATGTATTTGTTTTCGTAGTCTTTACCCAGAAAATTCTGTTGAATGTGCGTTCGTACGGGCTACACATAATTATTTTCCTCAAGTTTTTTAATAATTTGCATTCATTTCAATTTAGATTAATGAATACTGTACATAAATATTTGTAATTTTCATAAATAATTTAACGTGCATTTATTTCATAAAATCTGTTTGTCAATTATTAATCTTTTAATTAACTTAAATACTGATAATACACAAAACCAATGTAAAGAAGATTTATCGACATTTAGTTGTACATTACTTTGTTATAGCATTATCTTATAAAAATATATTTTTAAAGGTTTTTACCACATTACCTGAAATTGTATTAAGAACTTTCTAAACTAAAAATTCATCAGTTTCTCCCAGCGTCATTCTAGGTTTAAATTGGAATTTCAATAACCCGAATGCCTTTGATGGATTCACATCAGTAAAAAAAATCACATATTGTAATGTGTTTTTGTGATGAGTGAGAAAATTGTCCAACTTCCAGTAAGAAATAAAAAGTTTACACAGAATGTGTCAACAAATTACAAAGATATATTTACAAAAGATGGACATCACTCTATGGAAAAAAAATATATTGTAACTTTACACAGAAATTTATTTAAATCTTTGCTCTTCGCATTGTATTTAGATGGTGCAAAAAAAGCTAATACATACAAATAAATGCAAAAAAAATCAATTGCAAAATATACATACCACATACTACTAGTTTCGCTGAGCAGCCAAGCATAAGTATTTCTCCAAAATTTAGGCAGTATTAATGTTATTTATTAAAACACATTAGTGATAAATCATTGAAAAAAAAAGATTCAATATTTAAATGGACTCGTAGCATCTTTATTTAATGTGCATCGCTGATTAAGATATGAAAAACAGGTATTGAGAAATGATAAAAACTGCGTTTCAAAACACAAATTTCATTATAAACAAGTCATATCTGTGAATTTCAATGAATATTTTCAGACAAAGTTTGCCAAATCTACCTTGCTATATTTTTACTTAGAATTTAAATTTCAAGAATAATAAAAACTCTGTTCAAATATTGCAATTGAAAATAAACTAATTAACATACTGAAATTAAACAATAGTCTTTTATAGATGTTTGATTATTTTTCTAATGAAGCTTCGACGCATTAATAATCACGAGAAATTCCATCATGAAGTCTTGTTTGGCCAAACATCGAATCCAGGTTGAATAGTTTTTTTTATATTAATTAAACAATATCAAACTCATTTTCGCTCCTCGGATTTAATCATCAGACTTCAAAATAACTACAGCAACATTGTGTTGAAGTCCAAGTGAATTTTTACTCTCGTATTTCGGCATTTTATGTTAAAACAGCGTACAAAATACACGTTCCATAAAATAAATCGTTGCTGTTTTTTTATTTTATTTAGATTTTTCATTGATAAACCCTTACGGGTTACATACATAAAAAAATATATTTTTACTTTTAAAAATTCACATTCTACTGTTAATAATATTTTAAACATCTTTTGTAAAGGTTGTCTGAGTCTTTCGTTTAGTTTTTTCTGGTAAATTATTGTAAAATTTCAGTCCATGGTTTATTAGTCTCGATTGTCCTTTTCTCGTTTTAGAAGGTGGTGTATGATATTTTTCTGATATTCTCGTATTGTGTTCATGTTTAGTACAGTTTTTTTCAAGTTTTAATTCTTCGTCTACAATTACATCAGTGGCTAATTTATAAATAAATTTTAAGGATTCTAGTTTAAAGAGTTCAGTTACATTTAATTGTTAGAGTGTTTTAAAAGTTCTTTAGTTGCTGTTAGATAGGGAAGGTAATATACTAACTTTAATATTTTATTTTGCTATCTTTGTTGTCTGTTTACATCATTTTGATTTCCTGTTCCCCATAGTAGTTGCATATAACATATTTTAGTTTTTAGATAAGCTTCGTACATTAGAATTTTTCCGTTTTTGGAACAAAGTTTTTGATTAAAAAAAAGACTCGATAAGGTTGCCACTTTGCTAATTGAATTGTTGATATGAATTATCCAAACACCACGTTAAGTTTTAAATCGATATAGATTATCATGATTTGAACGAATGTAATCGATAATCACTTGTTAATATCGTTTTTATCCCATTTAAAATTTACAATTAAAAAAATAAAAAGGGAGTTGGAAGCCTGTTCGAAAAAAATGCAAGATTAGATTTTGTTTTCTGACCATCTTGAAGTATAACAAAATAATCTCATACTGGCGTCCCATAAAGCCTAAACATAAATCAATACGTAATCCTTGTAAATTTGTAATTAAATAAGTATTTTTTTTTTTTAAACGTCTATTTGATGTTTATAACCCTAAATTTATTATTTAACATTTAAACTTAAAAACACAAAGACTTAAAAGTATAGTAAGAGAAGACTGTTGAGTTATGAAATATTTTTTTTGTAATTTCTTAGTAAAATTATTAATCAAATATAATATAATACTGTCAAAGTTGGACGTATTTTTGCCTTTCTTACATAAAAATCACAAATACTCTTGTCAAATCTTTTTATTGGGAAATAAAATTTTGCACAACATTATGGAATCTCACAGTGAGTACAGCGACAGTGTTTTTTTAATGTTTATTTATGTTTAACGAGTTTGTCAGCTGTACTCCAGTTCTCAATCCTTCAGCCAGCATTGCCTCGCCCGGCCGC
Source organism: Micrasema longulum (assembly GCF_059751315.1). Lineage (NCBI taxonomy): Eukaryota > Metazoa > Arthropoda > Insecta > Trichoptera > Brachycentridae > Micrasema > Micrasema longulum. The sequence continues at coordinate 105,662 of NW_028277664.1, forward strand.
AATTGCCAGTAGATTCAATATTGGATAACCGTACCAGTGTTTGGCCAGTATGAATGTTAGTGATTTTATTACTGCTGCTCAGGTAGCTATAGACACAATAACCAAAATACTTATAGACTCTAGTAACAAATTTACGTAGGGCCAAATAGGTCAAATTATTACAAAAACCAAAAAGATACTGGGGGACATAGGAAAAAAACGTTGTCAGAGATGGCTGCAAATTTTAAAGGTGAGTTGATGGCACACAAATCTGTGTCTACTTATACTACAAAAACTCATAATTCTAATATTTGACATGGCATTGCGGAACTAACTGAAATAAATTTTAGATCAAATGACATAATAATTCAAAACGTACTAAAAACCAATGTAACTAATCAAACTTACAGGCTCGTGGAAGGTGAATGTACCACTCAAAATATTTTATCAGAACTATACGTATCTATGGCAGGAAATTTTAAAAAAATACACCGGCTCGAAAAGCCTAGAAAAGATGAACCGAGAGAAAAAGAAAGTAGAATTTACAAATCCCACTATACCAAGGATGTTATTAAATAAACGTCAATTACTTTAAAAAATTACTAGAATTTATCCCGATCAAAGTCCATTACAAATTAAACAACTACAAGATTTGAGGGATAAACTAGGCACCCATAAAGAAAAGGACGAAGTGAAGTTTACATTTAATTCATAAGTAATACTCTAAAATTTGTACACGGTCGTAAAAAAAAAAATATTCGAAAAACATGTAAAATATCTTACCAAAATGTCCAAGGTCTACGAACTAAGATAAGTGATTTAATACTGGCTCTGTTGACACACAAATATGACATTTATCTTTTCACAGAAACATGAAGAGACTTTAATTTTTAGTCATAAGAATTTGGTTTCCAAACTCATAAAATGTATCGATATGATCAAACATCGATAAGTTTTAAAACAAAAGATGGAGGGGTTTTAGTAGCTTTATATTATAAATTATTCATCTAAACTACTTAAAACTACAAACTCTATCTCTCAACAAACATTTGTCCAAGCAAGTACTCCAACAGAGAATATCATAATTAGATATGTATATTTTCCACCACTTGCAGAATTGCATTAATATCATACGCATCGTGAAAATATTGAATCATTACTTTTAAAATACCGCAGTAACAAATTTATCATGATGGGTGACTATAACCTTCCAAATCTTCAATTGAAAGATATTGAAAGTGGTTTTATTGTTAGTGAAAGTGTAAATAATCGAGCACGAGGAATACTGGAGAGGGTTAACTTTTTTAACTTTCCTCAGCATAACATTATATTATATAATATTAACAATCGCTTACTAGATTTAGTACTTTAAATTGTGTAAGCTTGAGTGTTGAAAAATGTATTGACCTATTATTACCTTTTGATAATCACCACCCACCCTTTGATTCAAATTTAAACTCATGCATCAACTTTCCAAGAGAAGATGATGTTTCTCTTAATTATAAAAAAGCCGACTTTATTTAAATCAATATTTTTTTTACACATTTTTTTAAACAAAAATGATAGCTTTAAATATTTTTTTTGCATTTTGGTTTATCACAGAGCCTAAAATTTTATTAAATTGAAAAAAAAAACTACAAAAGATATTCAAAAAAAGCTGAAGTGTCAATAATAATAATGAAGTCCACATAACAAGATAATGCAAAGTAATCACTGAAGTTTGTAATAAATCTTATATTAAGAACATTGAAAACTTAGCTTTACAATCCAATAATCTTTGGAAGTATAAAAAAAACAAACATTTTGAATTTCTCGCAAATACAAAAAAATTAACAGTTCGAATTTTCCACGAATATGCATCTCAACAGTAAAATAGCGAGTTCGACAGAAAAGAGTGTAAACCTTTTTACATTTTTTTTTCAGGGAAGTACATTACAAACCACTTTCATACCACTTATAATTTCCTAGTTCCTACTTTTAATTTTGACGAAAAATGGCATTATTTAACTATAAAGTCCAGAAACGGCCTTTTTACGCTGGATATCAATAAATCATGATCCTAATAAAATCTGGTCCTGATAAAATCAATCCAATTTTTCTTAAATATTGTGCCTCAGAACTAGTTGTACCTATTACTTTGCTTATTAATAAATTATTATCTCTAGGACTCCTTCAAGGTGAAAATTCTGCCATGTCACGTTTATTTTCAAGAAGGGCAATGATACCTATGTAAAAAGCTACCGTCCAATTTGCAGTCAGTCTGTCATTCCTTAATTGTTTGAGTCACTTATACTCGATCGAATTCAACCGCAAATCTTAGAAATAATCGATAATAAATAGCATGGCTTTGTTAAAGGAAGATCAACTGCTACAACTCAATGCTTTGTCAGAATTTTATTTTTGAAGCTCACCAAAAATCACCAGGTTATGACAGTATATTTACTGACTTCAACAAGGCGTTTGATAAGGTTTCACATAAGGTAATGCTAGACAAATGATTTGGTTTGAAATTCCGTGAAGTGTTTCTCGATTGGTTTCGGGCCTACCTGTCAGACATTGTTAAATGTTAAAATTAAAAATTAAATATCTAATTGCTTCTTAGCAACCAACGGTCTTCCGCAAGGCAGCCATCCGGGTACTATATTGTTTTTATTTTTTATAAATAAAATAACATCATGCTTCACACACAAACAAATATCGGTCGTTGCGTAGCTCGGTAATCTAACTTAAGTTGTTCGAATGTACGGTGTGAATAGAATAACTTATTCCTAAATGTCGACAAATGCAAAGTTTTGACTTTTTGCCAAAAGAAGAACCCAATTGTTTCAAACTATAAATTCTTCAAATTTAGAGCAAGTAACCAAAATGACCGATCTCGGAATTATTACATTTGATAAAATATTAAACTTTATTAAACGTATACAGAGCATGACAAATAAAAGCATAAAAACCCTGGGATTTCTGTTGCGAACGATCAGAGATTTTGACTCGGATTTTATATGTTGCTTTAGTATGTCGCCAACTTGAATACAACTCGGTTATATGGTCACCGTATTATAAAGTGCATATAAATAAAATTAAAAGAGTGCAACATAAATTTATACTTTTCGTTAATTTTTAATTAGGTATTCCTGTAGAAAAATGTACAAACATTATAAAATAGAAGGAAATAAAATAATTTGTGATTTTGACTAAATATATTATATTCAATATTTGACTTTTCCTAATTGTTCTTCTTCACTCCTTTTCCACACATAATGGTGCATAAGGCACTGCATTGATACACCAATCGCATCGTATTTTGATCATTTTTGTTACAAAAGGTAAGATGATCAGTTACTTACGCTTACCAGTGTGCCAGTACAGGAACTGTGAAATATTATAGTGTTAAAACACCATTTTAAATAAATGTTTCGTATTAACGACGTCGGGAATCGAACCGAAGACCTCTTGCATGGTAGGTAAACGTGTTGACCTTTAGACCACGAGGCCGAGAGATGGCTAATTATTAACAACAACTATTTAACTTGCGAGTGCCGGGTTATCCGATTTAATAAACTCTTCTACGAGTATGTAAATGTATCTAAAACAAACTACAGCGCGCACTTGCCAATGAAAAGAATTCATACGCTTTCAAATAAATACGTAAATGATATATAAATAAATATTTAATCTAACACTTTTGAATTGTGTATCAGTTCATTTTCTTCAAATTTTAATACCTAAATACTACTGTGTTGATTTGAATTGTGCACTGTTTATTCTCCTTGTATTCTTAATAATTATTTTTCTAGCATCTTCTAATTTTAAGATTAATTTAATATGACTGATGGAAAAAAAATGCGCTTTTGTTCTCCACACTGCGATATATATATATATATATATATATATATGTATTCTTTGTATACCTATATATTTTTTACCTATATGTAAACATGTTTTTCTTCTTTTATATTTTTTATTTGCAAATTTTTTGTAAAAAACATGTCTGACTTAATATTTATATGTATATATGTAAAACATGTAAAAACCTATAAGGCCTTTTAAATAAATACATAATACGGCCTTATTTTGTATTGACTGCCTAACGCATTAAAAACCTTCCAGATTTTTTTTAAACTTTTATGCAATACCGTATTCAAGGTTCATTCTACAAAGAAGTTTATTTCACAAGTACCTACCGATATCCGGCTTGTAGTCTAGTGGTTAGCGTATTTGCCTACCACACATAAGATTTTGGGTTCAATTCCAAAAAAGGGTTACACAAAATATGTTTAAAAAGTAATATGTAGACCATGTCTAAATCTTTTGGTGTTTTACTTCAAAATAATAAAAAAATGGAAGAATTATTAAAGAAATGTGTGTTATTAAAGAAATTTATGTAAAATTGATATAAAATTATTTTGTTGATTGCATTGTTTGATTACGTTTTAATAGGCCTGAAAAATTTATAAACCCTCCTTTGCGTGAGAGGAATAAGTATCTCCACATATTTTTTTGTGTTGTTGTATTTTTTATGTAATTCTGCAAATCTGGAGATCGAAATTCTAGTTCATTCTGTTCCGGGGGGGCGGGAATTTTTTCATTTATGTAGCGATTTTACGTATAAAATCACTTAATTCAACGTAGGCATTTTCCTAAAAACTAAAAAATAGTAATATTTGTTATTTTATGTGATCTATGTGATCAATGCATTTATTTTTAATTACTTGTGTGATTATAAATACTCAGTATTTTGATGAATATATTGTGTGTAATACTGTCAATTATATTAGGTTGGGGAAAAAGTAATTTCGCATTTCACGCCCTTTTTTTTCAACTAAGTATATCTCACACATTGGATAACATATTATGGTCACATTGGATCAATAATAAATTAATTTCAATTAAGCGGCCAGCATTGGTGAATAGGAGAGGTATCGTGTTTCATCAGGACAACGCCAGGCCACACGCATCTTTGATGACGCGGCCGAAGCTCCGGGAGCTCGGATGAGAAGTTCTTATGCATCCACCCTATAGTTCGGATCTGGCACCAAGTGGCTATTACCTGTTCTTGTCTATGGCCAATGCGCTTGGGGGTACGAATTTGGCCTCAAAAGAGGCCTGTGAATTTTTTTCGTCTGATTTTTTTGCTTAAGATAAATAAATTGGTGTATTATTTAATATAAAAAACAGGATTTAACTTCGGGACTAAAATGTTTTTAATATTTTCTGGCATACTGAGAGATATATGCATTGATCTTTCATACAGAGCTGATCTTCTTTTCAAATGTGTTTCAGAGAATTTCATCTTATTGTTATAATTTTATCGTATAAATTTTAGAAACCTTACATTGATTTTTCTATACGTTTATGTGTGATGGTGTTGATTCAAAAGCTTTCTATTATTAGAGATACTTCAATGTATTTGCTTTTCTAAGGATTGTTAAATAAATTACTTATTCAGAGTGTTTCCTAGGGCTTTGCTTAATCTGCCTATTAAAAGAATGAATTAGGATCTCACGTATTTTCATCGTTTAGATAAAAATAAGGAGATTAAAAATTATATATTCGCGAACTCGTTAGTGCCAACATTCAAACTATTTTTTAAATAACAACTATACAAATAAATAATATTTTGAGTTTGTTCAAATTTTTTTAGACAAGGACTGGATTCAACTCCCTGGGGAGCTGTTAACATTAACATATTACAACAGAGATGAAGAACATTTTAGAGAAGGTAATATAGAAGTCCAGGCATCCACAGGGCTTATGATCTGTCATTGGCTGGTTTAAGTGGCCACTCTACACACTGTATAATATTCACCATTCTGCTAATATTTGAACATCTATATTCCTTCATTTCTATCATCTGTTGGTGTTTGTGAAGTTAAAAAGCTTAAACCTTTATTTATGCGGGTGAGATTCATCTAATTAAATTAATAATTTAATTAGATGAATTATTAATTCAATTAGAAGTCAGAATGGTATATGCTACACAGTGTGTAAAGTGGCCACTTAAACCAGGCAATGACAAGTAATAAGCCCAGTGGATGCCTGAACTTCTATATTACCTTCTCTAAAATGTTCTTCATCTCTGTTGTAATGTGTCAACTATACAAATATTTTATTATTTTTCGAATGTATGTGATTGAATTAATTTAAAATTAAACCTACATGATTTATCAATAAAAATAAATTTATATATTTTTTAGAAGTATATTACGTAGAGAAAGCATTTTTTTTATTTTGTATTAATTAATGTTACCAAAATAACATTACAGATAAAATAAAATATTTAAGCAGGTATGGTATATTGGGACAAATTGTTGGCAATACAAAGAAAAAAATCAAAGATTTCGAAATGTGGTGTTTGCTGCGAATGCTGTGTATTCAGTGGACAGCCAGACGTGCAAATATATCTATACTCCAAGAACTAGACATAAGAGAAAGACTAACATCCATGTGCGAGAAAAGAATCTTGTGGTTCTTTGGATATATTTCCAGGGACAACTCTTATAGTTTGGAGAAAACTATCCTCCTGGGAAGTGTCGAAGGGACAAGGTCGCGTGAACGTCAACCGACAAGATGGAGCGGCTTGGTTACTGAATCATCAGAATTATCAGTATCTAGCCTACATAAGAGCAAAAGACCGTTCCAGATGGAGGAAGACCAGTCCACAGATGAGCCAGGCGTGATCACAATCCTCAGACATAAGGCACGGATTAAAGAGAGATTGGGACAATTTCTCAGACCAGGAACCCTTAAGGCTTGGTTTAACATTATTAATGTAAAATACTCTTTATTGACAAGAGTATTTGCCACTTAAACATAGTTTCACTGATGTAAAAGATGTGGATCTCCAAACTGATAATGTTCAGCTGTCCGGCTGTTCTTCCAGCCGGCATAACTAGAGTCATGTTGGTTTTGAAAACCGGGAGGCAAAACAGTATGTGATTACGAGTATGAAATTACCATCAGGAACATAAAAATTGATTAACTCTAAAATGGCTGAAATCTCAATAAAACCTTTTATCTTTTAAAAAATGGATCAGTTTGAACCCATCTCTTCTTAGTTGCAAACTTGGTTCATTGTAGTTCATTCAAATCATATCAAAATTCAGGCTAAAAGTTACGATAAAAGTATCAAACTATTCACATGTAAGATATATTATGTTTATACAATATTGTTACTATTGAAACACACATAAGAATAATATATGCTTATGTATGGCCCTACTTCCAGATTTAAAAATAAATAATAAATATATCATTAATACCTAAATCCAAAGTCATAACCAGTTAAACTAGAAATCAACTTGCGTCTTTTTACATCGGATAACAATTTCTCTGACTCCCCCTGACCAATACAGAGTTAAAATGTGGCCAACACATTCCTCAGCCTGACATATAACTTAAATTTTGTGTGAACCATTTTAAAGCAATTACATTAATCCCAGTTTTTTAAAGTCTGAAGTGAAGTTCTTAAGTCTAAAAATAATGAAAGTATGCGTTTGTTTTTATCTGTATCTGCCTTCCCATCTTCTATAACTAAAAAAAGAACTATTTCACATAAAGAGTAACTATTTTTAAATTTATTTTCGATCCCGCCAGAAAAAAAAATCAGTCAAGTCTTTGAAAGTTGCATATTGGATACTGAAAATATTTCAAATGTTTACTCCAAACATTTATGGACATACGACAAAAAGATCATGTTCACTCTTTAAAATTATTTTCTTTTTAAAAACTGTAGAATGTTTTTTCTATGTTTTTTTAATCTGTTTTCATGCGGAACAGAAATATTAATAGTATTTTGGACGATAAGGCGTATCTGACAATAAGACGCACCCCAATTTTGGTTTCATTTTTATAGTGAAAAAGTGCGTCTTATGGTCCAAAAAATACGGCAGTATTTATTTTAATTAAGTTTATGATTTTAATTAAAATGTAACTAAGCTTTAAATTGTTTAACCATTTGATGAAAATTTAATTTTAGATTATCCAAATTCTTCGATAAACTGAGTTTTCTTTAATTTTTATTCTACTTTCTAGATTATAAAATTATAAGACCATAAAAAAGAGTGGATTAAGACAGAATCCTATCGACTGTTATTACTTAATGTTCTTTTAAGTTAAGCTTTTTTCGATATTATTTTTATAAGAATGAAATATTGTGTTATTCTATCAATTTGTAAAAAGGCCATAGTCTCACCAATTTTCAAAAATGGTAGCAAAAATATAAAAACCTTTCATCAAATATATTATGTACTATGTGGTTTTGCTAAATTTTTTGAAAATATGATTTATAAAAGTGTCATGTTTGATATACAAAACAAATATTGAAACATTGTATTAATCTCTTAACTTTGAAATATTTACAAAACAAAATATATAACATTTAGTAAAACCACAGTGGGACAGCCTAAACAACACCTTCAATTAAAAATATGCTCTGAAATACTTGAATCAGTACACCATATAAAATATTTGGAAAAATTATTGATACATATTTTAAATAGATAGAACACATAGAATATAAAATACAAAAAATTAGAAAACTTACCCTTATCTTCAAGTCGATACGTAACACCTTATCCACAATTAAACTCAAACAACTTTTTTTTTTTTTATGTAACTCAATTATAACTTATTGCATAATAGGATGGGGAGGCACTTATAAATCGATATTAAAACCTCTCGAATCTGCTCAAAAATCAATCATTAAAATATTTTTTACTAAGGCTTTCAGGTACCCCAGCGTCAAGTTATTTGAGGAATTTGAGATTTTAGATATAAGGCAATTATATATTTTTAGAATAATAAATCTATAATAAATCCCAAAAGGAACACTCCCACACTATCAGAAGTCAAAATAGAGGATGGTTTATGGGGTCTATCACAATCTCTGAATTCGGGCAAAGAAATTTCAGGTTTCTGGGCCCCAAAATATTCAATATGTTACCCAAAGATTGCAAAACCATGACCCGGATTCAATTTAATAAATTTGAAAAAAATTGGTTACTGGGCTTAGGTCGAGAAAAATCGGAAAATTTACTCAAAATACATTCCTAAATAATAAAGTAATATTGTAAATTAACAAGTGGGTAGTAATGTTATTGATTATTTTTTGCATAAAAATGTCTGCATTAGAACAGGTTGTACCTAGTTAGGCAGACTAGACATGATCCAGAGAAATCTATTATCTAAGTGCGCATGTAGTAGATAAAGTCATTCTTATTTTTGTTAATAAACTTTGATTATTTTTATAATTAATATTTTCTAGAAAACGTGTTGCTCTCTTAGTTACATATATTTTAATATGTAAATCAGTACCTAATGTAATTAAATAAAATGCGTTACATTCCCAAAAGTTATAAATACTGAATTTGGGAGAGAAAAAGTAAACATATGTTTTTGTTAAGACAGTACGTATTACGACAAATAAACAATTTTAACATATTGCTAAATACAAAAAGAAAATTTCAAAAAGACAAAAAAATAGCAAACAAATGAGCTTAAAGTTGATCACTCTTTAAAGGACGGATTTTTGGATTTAAATATTATTATTTTATTATTATTTTATTGATTTTACTAAACAGTTATTGTATAGCGCTCGGTAAACATCCAAAAAAACAAAAATGTAACCTATTTAAATTATAAAGTTTTAGCATATTTAAATGCATAAAATATAAAAAAACATTAATTATTAAAAAAAATAAAAAATTTAAGTATATTTTTTTTAAATGTACCAATATGTTTCAGCTAATTGCTTGTTTATTGTAAAATAGCTCATTTGTACTGAGATAAGCTTATATTTTATTCATGTTTATTTATTACATTTCATTTTATTTTATTTGAGAAAACTATAATATGTTTGTTTATAAAAACTCCTGCAGGCACACATTTTTTCATATTTAAATCGATATATAATAAAGAGATTGTGAGTATTTTTACTAATAATAACAAATATTGTCAAACACAAAACTGTACGGGTAATTAAAAGGTTTTTTTTTTTTATGTACAAGAAATTTTTCTTTCTTCAATAATTGTTGGGAAGTATTTCACGGTGTGCGAGTTTTCCGATCACGATTTTAGGGCTTTCCTTCAAAGGAATCTTACCGTCATATTGTGTAACGCTCGCACACGCCAAGGAGTGAACGGTTCAGAGGCAACGGGAACGACCCCCGTCTCCCTCTCGCGCACAGTTCCGCCGAGCGATTCACATTCTCGTTCGTTCAGTGTTCAGTTCCTCGCCGATTTCGCTCCCATCATTACGTTGGCTGACTTCACGTCCGACGGGTTTCCCAATCGCCGGCCAATTTTCATTCATCAATAAACAACTTCACTTATCTTTCAGTTTGTTTTCTGCGCCGTGTTTTATCTATGGTCGTCGGCTACTCGCTGCGCTTTATTCGGTTTTATTTATGTTTAAATTAATTCCTTTATTAATAGTTTAAAATATGATTAGCTTATTTAACACATGTTTATAAAAACTAAGTGAAACTTAAAATAAATTTTACAGCTGGATAAAACATAATTAAATTGTACCGTTATTTTACGTTTTGACTCGGGAATCTCTAAATATTTATGTTCTACTCCAAAGTGATGTTACCGTGGTCTTTTTTATAAGTTTTGTATCAGCTTTCGGGTCCTTCGAGAGTGACTTTTTATCATAGTGTAAGAATAAACGTATTTTGTCGTGCCGTGTACCGCGAAGATGACGGAGTCCCTCCGGGCGCAAGCGAGGCGACCGCGCGTGGCGATGCCCCCGCAACACCGTTAATGTACCAAGCTGGCCGCCCGCGAGCCGCCGGACGCCGCCGCCCCCCTGTTCCAGTACTGCCGCCGGCCGGGCAAGCAGGCCAGCAGCGTGCCGCCGCCCGGCAGCCCGCCGCCGGCGGCCGCGCCCGCCCCGCCGGCCTGCCTCGCGCTCCGGCAGCGCGCCGACAGCGAGCGCCCCGACAGCGGGCGCGCCGAGAGCGAGCGCGCCGACAGCGAGCGCAGCGCCAGCTCGGCCAGCGCCAGCCCGCCCGCCTCCCCGCTGGTGTACCGCGGCGCGCTGTCTCGCACGTCGCTGGGCAACTGCTCCTCGCCCTCGCTGCTGTCGGCCGTCACGACCGAAGGGGGGCCCGCGCCGCCGCCCCCCGCGCCCGCTAAGTTGCCCCGTACCCTCAGTACCAGCGTCCTCCGGATCAAACACAGGTCCAGCTTTTGGGACAAGTTTTGGGACGACAGAACTAAAAGGTCAGCATCTGGCATTGTAGGCGCATCATAGTAACTGTCATTTTTTTCTAATTCCTTACAGAAAATTTCAAATTGAATTGCGTTTAAAAATCAGTGAGTACAAAAAGTGGAATCGACAAAAGCGATTACGAATGAATCAAAACACCGAGTATTACAAATGACGCTTCAACTGTTGCTTCATCTAATCGTGGTAAAGTGGCGGAAACTCCAATTACTCTTGCGATCGAGACGGACGACTGTATCTGTTAGTTAAAAGAAATCAAATGAAATGTTTCAAAAAGTAAATATATGATCGTAAGCAACAAAGAAATCAGAGAATGCAATAAAGTAAATATTTACGTGGAAAATATAGATGTAGTAATAAGAGATAATAATAAGCTAAAATTTGCATCACATTTTAAATACTAAACAAAAAAATGGTAGGATTTTAAATGGAATAAGAAATAATCTCGGTTTAAATACAAGTAATTAAATTTTTAATGGTATTGTTTTGCCTCATTACAATTTCTGTTCAAGTATTATCTTTCTGAGCACTGAAAATCAATATAATGTCATGCAGAAAACTCAGAATAGGGGAATAAGGACGATATTGGGATGTGGCAGATATACAAAGATTCAACATATGTTGACGGTACTCAACAATCTGAACATGCTTTCGGTAAAACAAAAAGTAAGTTTAAATACATTATTGTTCATATTTAATTTAAAAATAAGTTGTTGCCCGAATACATGTTCAGTGATGTTCAGCGTAATAACGCAATTCATCGCTATCGTAAGAGGAGAGGTGAAGATTTCAGGCTTCCTAAAATAAAAATCCAGGAAGCCTAGAACAATCTGTATGACAAAAAATGTATGGTGTTTAATGAGTTGCCAAAAGAGATTAAGGATGCTGGGTCTATCGCTTCGTTTCGTGGAATGGCGATGGTTTTTGTTAAAAACAAACATCCTTATGGTAGATTGAGTGTCAAAGGAAAGCGTCTGGATTTTATTACAATGTTTTGTTTGTGAAATAATTTTCGTAAATATATATTGTTTATTAGTTAAGATATAACTAGGTGTTTGAATTGTATTTGGACAACTATCAAGAAATCAATAAATAGATACAGAAGACAAATATTTGGTAGAAATTGCTATTGTGTACTAACTAACTGATTCACCATGACAAATATATTATACCATTGTTTTACGTTGTATATTTACAAAAATAACAAATGATTTCAGTTTCATTTATCTACTTAATGATAGAGCCTCTATTTTGAGCAGCAATACCCGATTTCATAAACAAGATTTATGATTTCAGTAATTAATTTTATTTTTTATTCAATACTGTGGCACGCATGGATGATTATTTATGCTCCATGTTTTTATCTAGTGTAGCAACCACGTTCTTATGTTAATAACTAATTATTATCTACGCATTAAATATGCATGCAACCATTATTTCATGAATAAAATATACGTTCATTAAATTAAATACGATCTTGATTTTACTGGCGGAGAGAAACCTAGTACGAAATATAATTATTCTTTCGATAGCTCGCCCCATTATTACGTACATTCTACTACAGTAGTAATACAGTAGAATCGAAATATTTTACTCAACTTTGTAGATATATTATAGAAGTTAACACACTTTTTTTAAATCTTTCAAATAAATTTGAAATAAGAAGCAAACGTTTTAGATTTTTTTGTTTGTTAATAAATTGTCATTTTTATGACAATTTTATCATGTTCCTTGAATGAATTATTTCAGTCAGTTTTTAAATAATCGAACTGTAATAGATATGATAAAATTCTATCGTTTTTCAGTTGGTAGATATAATATTTATTTTTGTGTTTGTTCAAGAATATTTTAAATATTTATTTTCCTGCCAATTTATTTTCATGTACCTACAAAACACAAATAAAAATTATAATCACATTAATTGTATTTACATTGGTGTTAGTACTTTTTTGTGTTCTGTTTCTACGCCAGTGTTTAAGCTAATCAAAAATACAGTTCTGAAATTAAACCAGAATCCTTGACGAGTGTTTTTGACTTGTAAATTGAACTCTTGGGTAAAAACCCTGAAAAGGGAATTCAAACAAAGAGTAGTCTGCCTCGTAGAGTAGTGATTAAGGCGTTCGTCTACCATGCTTAAGTTTCCGAATTCAATTCCCGTCAAGGTTAATATGAAATATTATTTTAAAAGGTAGTTTTACACTGCAATATTTTATTGTTAATGAAATAATAACTAAAGTGTGGGACTTATCACCTTATCTTAATTTAACAGATGATCAAAATACACTGCATTTGTTTTACATGTGTAGTGTACTATGTACCACTAAATGCATAAGGAGAAATGATATGATGTAATATGTGTAAACGTTTTTTTACTCTCGATGATTGGCTATTCTAAATACCCAAAACTTGTGTCCTTATTGATGTTTAACTCGTGTGTGGAGCATAAATAAAAAATAAAAATTCTTCGTTTTATTTATTTTTTAAAACCTTTTTCTGTTTTGTTACTAAAAATGTAACTGAACGTAATTTACAAGTACGGGAATTGATAATTCGATTTACATGTAAACGGGTCACGTGTCTGCAATATGACGTATCTTGAAAATGTGGATAACCAAATAAGGCCTGACGTATTACAGATTATAATTAATTGGCAAAACTTTGTCTGTGGCTAAGCGGAAGCTTCGTTTCTAAAGGGAAGCTCTCGTTATTCCTCCCTCTCTCGTCCCATTATATCGCGAGTTACTCAATCTCAATCATTTCCTATATTTTAGTATGGGTCGGGTAACGATTCTGCTGTGTTAACAAAACCTCGCATAGTATAACAAAGGTTAGCTTAATTTAATACGTTATCTACATACAATACCAAAATGTCCTGAAGCATGTAAATCTACGTATACAATTATGCAACCAAATTGTATTGTTAGCATATGTACGAGTGATCAACAATACAAATTCGTATTATCTTTTGCTATACTATATGTAGGAAGTATACCTTAAACATAAATACTCATAAAAGTACAAATTAAGTTTTTATATAACGTAAAACGTTTTGTTTCCCCTAATAAGCCACAAAACCAGTTTGGAATGTTTCAATGACTTAAATTGATCCTGCTTAGACGGCGCAGGTTTTAAACTGTACGAGTCGGTTAAGCTCACATTATAATCTTGTTTTCGTAACCTATAATTTACTCATATTAAACACACACACACACGCACAAGCACTCATCCAAACCCACCCTTAGATGAATCTTCACTCCAACCCCCACACACCCACTCGTATACGTCAGTTTTAATTTTTCATTTCACTGATTTTTAAAAATTCTCTTAGATTTCTTTATTGGCTTTATTTTGTGTTTAATTAAACATATTTTTTATGTTATATTTAATGTGATGTTTTTATTTTCCCCAGTAAATTAAATAAAATAAATAATATTAATTAAGTAAATAGGTACTACAATTATTGTAATTTGTGTTGGTATTTTATGTAATGCAAATGTGGGTACTACATTTTTTCTCTGTGATAAATAAAACCTATTGATTTTTAAAATTCGACATCTAAGTTCTGTTCTATTTAACATATATTCTTTTAGACGAACACACAAATTTAACCTGAGCAGACCGTTTTTTTGGACATTTGCGCAACATTGAATCAAATTTACTTAGATTAAACAACTGTTTCGAGAATCATGAAATAAAGAACACTAATTGTTGTAGATATTTCAGGTCTCCATAAAATATATCTATTAATCATTTGGTTTCTTGCTTAAGTTGGTACCTATCATTTTACTTATTGTGAGATAACGCACTTTTATTTATTTATTTGACACTTTATATACATATACAATATATATACATACATATAGGGGGGACATATTGCTCAAGGCAATTTCTTCCTAATTACCCAAATCGTTCAGTTTGAGAAAATTATAAATACATTGACATATTGAATCTTACAATTTTATAAAAAAAAATATAAACAAAGATTAACAAAATAAAAATATTTAAAAAAATAACACTATACTATGAAGAGAGGAGAGGGGGTGGGAAGAAAAGAAGAAGGATAAAGGAACAATTTTAATATTTAGATAGTGACATTTCAATCTTGACTTAAATGTAAATAAAGAAAGGGCCGTCTCTAACATTGGTAGGTAGATTATTCCACAATCGAGCGGCTACTACTGCGAAAGAGAAGGCAAGAAAATTAAAGCGATGACAGGGTATTAAAAGGGTTCTCTCGTTACTAGAGCTAAGAGATAGTCCGTGTTGTGAAAGAGGTTGGATGAGCTCTCTCAGATAAACCGGCGAAGTGGGATTATTTAAAATATTGTGAAGAAGTGATAGAATGTGAATGTTTCTTCTATGCCTGATACTGAGCCAGTGTAGTTGCGTGCGATATGTGGTCAAATTTGCGAAGATTAAAGATATAACGAAAACAAATATTCTGCAATCGTTCTAACTTATCAAGCAATTCAGAGTTAGCATCTGGATAACATACATCCGCGTAGTCAAGGAGTGGAAGAAGTAAGCTCTGGACTAATGTTTGCTTAACATTAATTGGCAAGAAATTCTGTAATATTTTAAGTGAGTGCAAACTGCTATAAAGTTTACGACTAACTTCGTTAACCTGATTGTGCCACCCCAAATGCTTATAAATGATAATACCTAAGTTTTTGACTGAATTTGTGAATGGAATTTCTGTACCATCTATTTTTAAAAGAGGAAGTGTGGAAAAATTCACTTTTAAATACATTTTTTTACTACCAACAAGTACAATTTGCCTTTTTGTTGGATTTATGAGAAGTCCGTGTTTTTTTGTCCATGAAGAGATATGCTCGAGTGCAAGTGACATTACTTTATGTGTTTCAACAATATCGACGGTTGAAAGCTCATACAGAGAGCTCTCCCCACTCACCGAATATAACATTAATAATAAGCATCAAAAGATGAATAACCGATCAATGAATTGAAACGCAAATTGTATTTATGTTTTCAAACTCTTGTATTTTATTATTTAAAATAGCTATTTAACAAAAAAAACTTAATGTTTTTTCTCCGAAATCATAAAAATAAACCTCGTTTATTAGTCTTTGCATTGACCATTAATTGAAATATCACAATTTAACCACATACATAAAAAAAGTTTTACTACATGTTGCTCTCGTAAAACCACATATAAAACTTAATCCTCTCTATTTTTCACTACGAGGACCTACTGCTCATTTTATTTTCTGACAAAGTGTTTTACATTTACGTGCTAATTTGTGGGTTATAAATTGACATTTATGAAAAAGGTTTGTGATGTATCTTATAGGTTACATTCCATTTAATTGTCTCATGAACTCGTACACGAGTAAAACCGAACTTATTTATAACTGTTTTATCATACTTTTATTTTTTTACTGTTTACCACAATTTGAGGTGAACTTTCGGTGAAACAGAAAAAAAATTGCCATCAAACGGGAAAATAATTTATTTTACCAAGATTTATTGAAAACGAACAAGCTAGAAACGTCAACAATCAACACTGTTCTGCGCTACCGGAACAGCTCCTTAACACCGCTCACTTCCGTCCAGTCGCAAATGAATACGAACACCTAGTAATTATTTTTTAAGAAATACTTAAGTAACTAAATTTGATTTTACATTTTAAAAAATGAGTACTACACCGGTTAAGTGCCATAGGCGCGGTCATGCGCTCTCCGTTTCCGTGCTCAGAGGGCCGGCTGTACGAAATTAGCGCGTAATGTCGCGTGCTTTGTACGCGCTTTACGCGTCGAGGTCAAGTATTCTAAACGGTTTTAAATATCGTACACTCGGAGACATCTGTTAGATGCTTGATGAAACACTAGGACACTAGGAATAATTAAAATTATTGACACGACAGTATTTCAAATGAGAGTTTCTAAGACTTGCCTAAAATTTCGAGGCCAGCTGGGAATTGTCATGGTAAAACCTAGCGGTACAGAAAATGTTAAATGTAACATAATTGTGACATCTATCGATGTCATCGTGAAAATATTTTCAGTAGGTAAATAGTTTTTGAATGTTGATTAAATATAGAAAAAAATCGTTTGAACAGAGCGATGTTTCCAATAAAGAAAATCTGCCGAGAAATGCCTAAAACTTAAATTACTTGTTTTTCAATACTTTTATTTTCCTACATCACAAATTAAATACTCGTATATATTCCAAATATCATAATTTCCCTGTCTGAACCCAGTGGTACACAAGGTACAGCATTGATACGCTTATTGTTGCGTAACTTATCACTTGTTCAATACATAAAAGCAAGGTGATCAGTCTTACGCTTCAAATGCAAGTGTAAACAGTTAATCCGACCTTACCGATATTCAAACCCAAGACCTCATACATGGTAGACAAGCGTGTTACATGACCAGCTCAAGAGACCGTTTATTAAAAATACACATTCTTGGTATTTTATTTTATTATTTTGCAAAATATCTTACATAAGAACTTGCATATTTGTACCTACATAATAAAGTATCTAAATGAAGGAATTTAATATTTCAAATGGGCAGAGTATTGTATTTAAAGGTTATATTCTATCGCTCAGTATTGAGAGTTCGAATCCTAAGCGTATAAGTTTTCTTATATCTCGACTATAAACGAACATCTTAATGCGAGCAATCGAATCACTTACATAGGCTCCCTAAAAGAACGCTTGCCCAAATCGGTTTAGCGAGTAATAGAAAATAGTATATTGCAAAAAGCACGTTAACGTTGCTTACTATATGTATTACTGAGTAAATAAAAGCAAATGAAGGTTCTACCATTTAAAAGTACTAAAACTAATTATTACAATCCGTATTTACATATGTATGTACATAAATGCCATAAAGGCGTTAATAAATAAATACTGTAAAGTTTACTAACAAAAGTAAATATTTCATCTATTTTTGAAATGTATTTCAACGGAGAGGGAAAAGATTTTCGAGAATGGAACGTGGAAGTCGAGGTATTAATTTGTGTCGTTAGCTCGAATTTGCATTTTAGATATGTAAGATTCTTTCCATGTTATTTGAAAGTATTTTTTATCTAACTTAAGTATATACTTTAACTTAATATACTTTAATAAAATCTTACATAAGTAACCGCAACCAAATTACTATTGTAAATGGTGTTAAGTCTAACCCTGTCGAGGTAATTTCAGGAGTGCCACAAGGATCCCATCTGGGCCCTTTACTGTTTATTTATTATATCAATGATATTTCCAAATGCTTTCTTCACTGTAAATTTAGTGTATATGCCGATGATATGAAAATATACTGTTCTATTAATTCTATTTCTGATTGTGATGCCATGCAAAACGATTTAAACCGGTTTTCAACTTACTGCCAAGAGAACGACCTAGCTTTAAACGTTTCGAAATGCCATAAAATGACATTTACTAGAAACAAAAAAACAATAACTTTTCCCTATAATTTTAACAATATTAATATCCAAAAAAAAAACAGCTGCAGGGATTTGGGAGTAATTTTGGACACAAAACTTAATTTTAATACTCATATAGAGGCTATTCTATCTAAATCATATAAAATGTTAGGCTTCCTAATGAGAGTTTGTAAACCATTCAAAAATCCAAGCACGACCTTGGTACTATACACCTCATTAGTCAGAAGTCACTTAGAATACGCTTCCTGCATTTGGAATCCCCAATACAACATTTATATAAATTTAATAGACAAAGTACAAAATAAATTTCATAAGTACATCCAATGTAAATTCCCTAATGTCAGTAATTTAAAGTTACCTTGTCTTCATAAACGGCGTATGATTGCGGATCAATTATTTATTTATAATTTGCTAAATAATCGGATTGATTGTGCCGATTTGCTGTCTGAAATAAACTTTAATACTCCTATTCGTCGCACTCGACATACTGTATTACTGAGCTACAACAAATGTAACACCAGAGCAGCTCAAAATTCGCTCTTAGGAAGAGCAGTTTGTAATTTTTCTAAAATTGAGAAGATGTACAATTTAGACATCTTTAACGACTCAGCTCTCTGCTACAAACGGAAACTGAGTCTTATAGACTTTAATGTATAGTATCACTAATATTATTATTGTTATTATTGGAGCACATAAGGGAATTTGCTTATGTGTGCCCTACTTCAATGTTTAAAGTTACACAAATTCTTCTTACATCTTGTTGTATTGTTAGATAGTTATTTCATATATTGTGTTGTGTACGTAATTGGTGCTGTGTTAGGTTTAGTTTTTGTTTGTAATATTGTCTAGATTTATATTAACATAGCACTGTGTGCACAACATTAAATTTAAACAAATAAACAAATAAACAAATTAACTTAAATTATTACAAAAATAAAAATTATACTATACTTTACTCTACAGACGATAATTACAACGAATTTTATCGCTTTTGTGACATCTTCAAGTTTAAATATAATTAAAAACCTGTCTTCATTTACAAAAAAACATTATGTTCAATTTTTTAAAAACTTTCTTTTGTTTTCTTGGCAATATGAAATTTTTAATTTTCCATGACTTCTACAATCTGTTATAAATTTGATGGGTTATAATTTATAATACCGTATCTTGTTCGTCATTCTTGTCGATGTTTCGGTCAGATTTGCAGCATCCATCATCTAGCCTGATGTGATGAAAATAGATCATATTATGTAAAACTTTACCAATATCCGAAAGGCTATGAAAAATCTAAAATCATAAGTTTGGTTGGGTATTTTTATTGCAGCATTCGGTACGTTAAATGGGTACACGAAAAAACGTAAGAAAGGAAAAAAATCGATTGCGATGTGCAATTTTTGATATCTACTAATTAAATAGTATATATATTATGTATTGTACGTACATATTACATATATAATATAATTTTTTTTTCAAACCACTTTTTTCAACAGGTTAATATATATGAAAATACTACAATATATTGACTAAAAACAAACGTAATAAAAAATATACATTAATTTACAGAAAATCCGTTCATATCAGTTTACTGGGTATCCTCTTTTAGCCTAAAGTACAATATTCAAATGGATATCACGTTTACACAAAACTGTAGTCGTGTAGCAACTGGTTTTTACTTAAAAAAAAGGGAGCATAATGCGATGCATTAACGTAATACAATTTGGAAACAGTTTGGTTTAATTTTGTAGGAACTTGTGCCATAGAACAGAAACATGTTTCTACTTTACTCAGCTTAGTTTTGTTTTAGCTATGCATTATAATCTAACTTGAACGTAAAAATGGGTTAAAATACGTTACAAACTGCAGGAATCTGAGTTGGAGAATACTATGATCAAATATTTATTTATTTTAATGATCAAATCAATGATATTTCTGTGAAAGAATTAAAAATAATTAATAAAGTGACAGATTGGTTGTTATTCTAAATTGAAACACAATTTTTAAAGTGAATTTTTTATATTTTTATTTATTTTACAAATTTATTGCAGAAATAAGTACATATTTAATCTAAAGTAGTGAATGAAAAAATGAATACAGAGCATCCTCTGGTTAGAAAAGTATTCATTTAACATGGCTCAACCTGTTCTAAGATGGAGATTTTTTATATATGAAAGTATAAGTAGTTCTATACTTGTATAATAATTACGCAAAAAAAACAGCTTAGTTATAAATGCATAGCTAATCAAATGTCAAAACTAAATAATCCTTATTACATAAATATAAAGTTCATATATGCGCTAAGAATACATAATGTTCCTTAAACATTAATAATATAGTAAAATATATAATGGAAAACAATTATAAAGTAAAGTAATATGTACAAATATAAATAATATGTCTACCAATTCTATAAAGTAATCGTTTCTCAATCTACATATATTTTTCTAAAAATCTCTCGCTACACTATTTATATGTGCAGTTATTTTTTTTTAAATTTTGATTTCCATTTTGAGTCCTATTAATGTAGATATTTTATTTGAATTACTATTTACTTACTACTATCTAATTATTAAAAACGAGGAATTGCATAGATTTATATACTATTAAGCGTGTTGTCTAGATGTTTATTAAAATTTGTGTTTATGCAATATTTTTTTTATTTTTAGTATTCTTTAATAATCCTCGTGATTCCACTTCCATTATATCTATGAATAAATAAATAAAATAATAAAATTAGCCACATGCGTCTTATTTACAAATATGAAACGTATTTTTATTTTCAATGTGTCAACATGTAAAAATGTATACATCACACAAAAGTATTTAGAATAAAATGAAAATATCCAATATCTGCTGGCGCAGGAAAAAATGTTACAACGCGAACATATTTTCTTGATTTGCTTTACACTTTACGCTTTTCCAATTCTTATTTGCCCGACCGACATCCGAATTATTATGAATTGGCGCCCATTCAATATCCGAGATTTGAATTTTGAAATAATGCCAATGGAAGGTGTGTTCTATTTTGACTTCAGCTGTCACTATGCGCGGTGGGCGTTGATTTAAAACGCGTAAAATACGATCTATCCCTCTGTATTTGTACTTTTCTTTTTGATCCACGGGCACTGTTGTGTTAATTAACATTTTTAAAAAACTTACGGCGTCAAACAAACATCATATACGTTTGTTAAATTCTTTACAGTATTTACTTGTATAATTAAGGATGTCTCAAAACCTACTTGAATTTTATATATTTTTTTAAACGTGTACTGCAGTTGAATTTTGAATGTATTTTCTTTTCAATGTAAAATGTGGACACGGAAACTACGTGTGGAAAACAACACCTGACAAATAATACTCACCTTGGCTTTGTTAACAAACGTTAACCCTTTTCTCGAAATTTTCGATCACATATTGACATAATTGTGGACGAATTTCGTCAATAACTCTTCGAATTTCCGAAAAAAAAAAAATCTTCGAAAAAAAAGTCCGGAGGTGTCAGATCACAATCACACGACCATAGTGGCCAGTTTAATTCTCCTCGCCGAAAGGTAATTTGTCCTGGAAATTTCGTCTGGAATAATTGCGTTGTTTCTGCCACAGAGTAGCAAGTTGCACCATCTTGTTGAAACCAAATGTTACCAACATCAATTTCATCCAACGCAGGCTACAAGAAGTTAGTTAACATGTCGCGATAACGAAGATCATTAACGTTAACTTTCCTGTTGCATTCTCAAAATAATAAGGGCCAATGATTCCACCTGTCTAAAATCCACACCACGAAGTCACACAACGCGGTGGGTACATTGGCTGCTGATGGATCACTCGTGGGTTTTCGGTTTGTTTATTGACGTACCCATCAAGTTGGAAGTGTGCTTCATCGCTAAAGACTTTTTTTTTGCAAAAATGACCATCGACTTGTTGATGCTTCATTATCCAATTGACAAATGTTCGGCGCTGCGCATGGTCTCTTGGCTTTAGACACTGTGTTAATTGAATTTTGTACGCGTGCATGTGCAGGTTTTTAGATAAAATTCGTTGCAAAAAGCTTCTTGAGACGTTTATTTGTTGACAACGAAGACGAATGGAAATGGATGAAAGTTAGTGTACACTTTCTTTAACCGCCGCAATGTTTCAAGCGATCGGATCGACCTGACGAGGATGGCCACTTGCTTTAACATGCTGAATTGAGCCAACAGTTTCAAATTTATTAATTTAATTCTACACAGCGCGCAGCGGCTCCAGATAATGCATAATGATGACCGAAAAATGTGCAATATTTTTGAACTGTCTCTGTAAAGTTCTTACCATTTCGGTTGTGAATTTTCGCAATTTCTATATGTTGCTCGACTGAAAAACGCTGCATGACTTAACCTTAAACTTTTCTTATGACAACTGCAAAATATCCGCGTTCCATGTTTGACACAAAGAAAAATATGAAAAAAATATTACGTCTTTCATTTTTCCCGTTTTCACCATATTGTGAAGGTGCCAATAACTGACAAAATTAATGTGCCAATTAATAACTAGAGATGCCAATAAATGGCTTAAATGGTATATTTTTTTAATTTCTACCTATCTTAAAACACTGAACTATCCTCTGAATATCAATTGAATGTTTAAAATTAACTACTATTTGTTTGTACAACAAAAAATCATTTACATTTAAATGACGATTGTTTAAACTAACTAACTCAAAATCTTCATCAACTTATTTTGCAATAGAGATGTTTAAAAACCAAAACGTACCTTTTATATTATGTTTCCATGATTTGTAAAAATGATAATACTATTAAGGCCTGTTAAAGATAAAGACAGCTTCATTATTTTTTTTAAATAAGAAAGATATATCAATTTTTGTATTCTATGTAGAGGTACTTATTACTTTATGACATTATGGCCATACATGCGTTAATGCGGTTGCATTTTTAAATTGTGTGGATAAAAAAAATACTCATTGGTTAATAGTGTATTCTGAAAATTATATTTTGTCTGTTTTCCGGCGAGCGGAACAACAACCCCCTAACCTATTTCTCGTAGTACACATTCCCCTCCCCAAATCGACGCGGCACCAGACTTCGTGGTGCCAGGGCCAGGGCGATGTAACTCCACGAGTGAACCGAATACTGAACCGTAGACTCGCAATAGGGTGAGGAATTAGGGGGTGCTAGGGGCAACGGAAGTACTACACCCACTGACGTCACTCGGACGCACGCGCAAGACGGAGAGAAAAGTTTATCAAAACAGAAGTCAATCTAACCTAGTTGCATTATATGATTACAAGTGTATTTGTGTGCAATCTTTTTGGAAGCTCTTAGTTTATATATTTTCAAAACCTAAAAATTTCATTTAAAAATTGCTAGCCGATTAAGAAGTCGATTGCATAATTAAGTGGATTAAAACAGTAAATTTATATCTATGATTCAGACTCGATTATGCTCTTTCATCATCATTATCATTCCCTTTTTGCACCGAATGGTGCATAGGACACTGCATTGGTACACCAATTGCAACGTATCTTGATCATTTTTGTAACATGAAGGTAAGATTTTCAGTCTTACGCTTTAGGTACTATTCCAGGGACTATTTCAGTGTGAAAACAACGTTTTTAATAAGTATTATATATAAACCATGTCGGAAATCGAACCCGAGACCTCTCGCGTGGTAGGCAAACGCGCTGACCATTAGACCACAAGGCCAACAAATGCTCTTTACATATTTATAACTTAGGGCACAATTAATGCTGTAGATATGTCAATTTGTTTATGAATTTTTTTTAGGCGCAATACAATGAATATAATATTATCACAATATTAATGTGGACACATTACATTTTAAAATATTATGTAAAAGACAAAATCATAGCCCAGAATAATAAAGTAGAGACCATGGACAAACAAAAGAGGTGTTAAAAGGCCACTAAAAAGATGGACCGGCGACTTTGTCTCTGTAGCAGGTTGACCACAGATGTAAAAAATCGGTGACAGAAAAGAGTGGAAACGTATGGATGAGGCATATATCCAGCTGTTGACTAAACAAGGCAATAGTTAGTGGGGGATTCACACCTTGGTTTGCGATCTCAAAAGGCGTGAAACAGGGATGTGTTATGTCACCATGGTTGTTTAATCTATACGTGGACAATTGTATGAAAGAGATCGAATTTATGGGTATTGGAGCAAAAATTGATAAATTTTCAGTAAGCTTTATGTTGTATGCTGATGATGCAGTTCTGTTAGCAAGCAGCAAGGATGATTTGAAACAAATGGTCTCTAGAATGTATGATGTATGCCTGGAGAGAGAATTGGAGAAGAACGAAAGTACGTCAAAGGTGATGGTATTTAAAAGGGGGAGAGAGGTTACTGACTGCATAATAAATGTAAACAACAAATGTCTCGAACAAGTAGAAGAATTTGCGTATCTGGGAAGCATGTTTTCAAGAGATGGAAGTGTAGAAAAAGATGTTGAAAGGAGAGTGAATGCTTGCAACAAAATGAAAAACACACTAAGCACAGTAATTGCTAATAAAAATATGTCAATCGAAGCTCAACTGGCAGTGCACAACGAAGCTTTAGTCCCAACACTTATTTATGGAAGTGAAACATGGAACTAGCAGAGGAAGGATGAAAACCGAGTCAACGCGGTTGAATTGCGATCTCTTAGACGAATGTGTGGGAAATCAATGTATTCACAAGGTTACGAATGTTGAAATCAGACGAGAGTAAATCTGAGTCAGGTATTATTGTTAGGATTAAGAAGGTTTTCTGAGATGGTTTAGTCATGTAGAACAAATAGACGACCAAAGAATGGTAAAACAAGCATATATGGCGAAAACAAACGGTAACGTGAGACGAGGACGACCAAGAAAGACGTGGCATGATCAGATAAACCAAAATCTTAAGTCTGGTCATGTCAAAAGTAGGCAGAACCGAAGGGCATGTATGACAAAATTTATGGATGTGGAAGAAGCTAGAAATGTGTGCCAAGATGGTGGCGGTCCATTTTCTCTTCTTACCCATACAGGGAAATGGCGTGATGGCAGTAGTAGTAGTAGACTGAACAAGGCTGAAGAAGAAGTTACAAATGTACTGATAGTAAATTTACATGTATTACAAATATTATGTTGCAAACAGTATTATAAATTTATAATTATAACTATTTGTAAATTGATCATGATCATTCTTCTCTCTGTACCTAATGATGTATAAGGCATTATATATTACCATATAATTACACTAATAAGGTGTGTTTGTACTCATAATTAGCCCATAATGTGCAATATGCCATCGATCCCAAAATTATTTGCCCAACGTGTAAAATTTAATTCATTTTATATACAATCTGTTCAAATAATCATTAATTTCTAAATATGCATACATATATTATGTACAATGCGGGCGTAAAGATGCCAAATTGAATTCGTTTCTGCTGTCAGATTAGTTGAGTTCTCTCGCGGGTGTTAAGATTGTTTTTCAACAAGCAATTATGATTATTAAAACTGATACTCGGGAGATTATAACAAAGTATTTTATGTTTCTCAGATGTTTAAAATGATATGATTTATATAATTTTGATAAAGTAATATTATTTAATTTTGTATTAATTATCTTAAGATATCTCTAAAAAAATGCTCTATTTTAAACTTTTTAAAAATATGCTGTCTACCTCAGAACAGGTATTTACTATACCTAGTGAGAATAGACAGTACCCAATATGTTTTCTTATACTTTAATTTTACTTAATTATTACTTGACTTTACTTTATTTTACTAATTAATATATTTTTTACCTTCTTTTCTGTTTTGCAAACAGATCATAATAATACTTTCCTTTACAATAAACGCCGATTTATTTGGTATTGAACTGAACTTCTCATCTGGAAAAATAGGTAATATGTCAGTGTATTTATTATTTTTCAATTCAAACATTTTTCTCAATTCTTTGTTTACTTTCATTACTTTTAAAAAGGTTTTACTTACTTTTGTATATGATTTTACTTTTATTCGTGTTGATGTATACTTACTTATTTTTTCCACGTATTATTTACTTACTTTTATTCATTTACTAAAAGTATGTTTATTTAATGTCTCGAATCCTTCTAATCCAAATGACAAGTAGCACAACTTACATACTAATATACAACTAGGTTATTTATTGGAATGCAGAACATGCGCGTGAAATAAAGTCCAATATCACGTTTGGAACACCACATTACGCGGTGTAATTAAATTATTATCGTGACGTTAGTAACGCTTAGCGCTGCAGTTTTAAATTAAGCTTTTTATAAATATAGATTTGTATGTCACTGCGGTTAGGCAATAACGACTATCGTCCAACGCCAGCGGGTAGACTCAGCTATGCCAGTTGACTGGCCTCACGCTGGCATAGCATTCGATTATCTTACGAACAGCTGCATATATCGTCTAGCAGTTTAAATTTAATCCCTAACCCTCAAATGGGTATATAGGCGTCGGTCTGTTTCAACGTGAATTGTATAAAGTTCCATTACAACAGCTTCATTTGTGACTAGACTTAGTAATATAACTTTCAGACGCATGAAAATAGCGAGAGCTTACTCAAACAAACAATAATATATTGTAGAATGAAAAGACGAGTGATACTTTAATCCACAAATTTGGAATATCCAGCGACCAGTTTCATCGCTTTCGCGACATCTTCGAGACCGGTATCTTTATTAAGAAATTCAATGTATTTATACAAAACAGAGGTAAGGATAGAGAATTCAAAATTATATAAGAGTAAATAAAATAAAACAAAATTATTTTTGTGTTAAGGATCATTAACAAACAGGTTAACTAATGAGTTGACATAATGATATTTCTTTTAAGTTAAAGTATTGTATAACAATGTTTGAGTATGTCCAAATGCTTGCAGACTAGCTGGATTTCCTCCCTAGGGAGCCATTCATATTCAAATTTATTGCAACAGAGAGAGAAAACATTTTTGAGAAGGGAATATGGAAGTCTAGGTATTTATAGGGCTTATGACCTGTCATTGGCTGGTTTAGGTTGCCACTTTACCCACTGTGTAACATTCACCGTTCTGTCCATATTTGAACATCTACATTTCCTAAATTCTTTTATCTGTTGACTTTTGTGAAGTAAAGGAGCTGAAACCTTTATTATGCAGGTGAGATTCATCCGGCTGAACCAAATCGCCTGCTAGGCCAGGTTAATTCAAACAAACAAACAAACTATCACGCCGTTTCCCCGTAAGGGTAGGCAGAGAGGATAGAACGCCACAACACTCTATCTTTGCATGCAGATCTCGCTTCCTCTACATTCATACATCTTCTCATGCACGCGCGCCGATTATTCCGACTTTTGACATGTCCATCTTTAAGTTTGCCATGTCTTTCTCGGTCTTCCTCTATTTCTGCATCCATCAACATTCGCATTGTAAATACTCTTAGCCGGTCTCTCGCTGTCATTTATTTATTTATTTATTTCATTTATTTATTCAGATATTTAGAACATTACAGAAAAAGACCCAATTCATTCTAAATACAATAATAAATCACAAATTACAGTAGATAATTATGTTATTAAAATAATATAACAAAATGTAAAAAGAAAAATTAAATGTTAGAAAGTGCTTTCCTAAGGGAAGGCCCACTGTCGTGAAATATGTCGACATCCGAGGCGATGCGATTAAGTAGCAAGATTGCCCTACCAACCGGCATAACCATTGGCAGGTTGGTTCTGCATCGCGGTAGGTAAAACAATCGATGCTGTCTTTGTCGAAGATAGTTATCAGGTACGAACAGACCTACATCCATCAGAATTTCTGAGTTATGTATGCGACCACCGATCACCTGGAAAAAGTGAACACCCAAATGAACGTCCCTCCTCCTCCATAATGACTGATAGCCTAGCATTCCCAGTAAAAAGTCAGTTGGGAAGAGCCAAGGATAATATCCACACTCTTTAAGGTACAGATAGCGCAGAAATTTTTTCTGCACTCTCTCCACCATCAAAGAGTATCGAGTCTCATGTGGCGACCAAATAATGGAACTAAACTCCAAACGACTTCTTACCAAGGAATTATACAATGTCCTCAAAATCTGAGTGTTAGAAAAGATCTTGGCATTTCTAAGAACAAAACCAAGCATTTTAAGGGAGTCATTACATATATTAACTATATGAAGATTAAAAGATAACTGAGCATCAAACAACACCCCGAGATCTCTGGACGTTGAAACCCTTTCAAGTCTTACTCCGTCCATGAGATAACGATAGTATATTGTTTTGGATGCTCTTGTGTATGCCATTACAAAACATTTGGAAACATTGAAGAACAATTTGTTTTGTTTGCTCCATTGAATTATATTTTGAATGTCACACTGAAGTTTAATACAATCAGAAGAAGTCAGTATTTCACAAAAAATTTTTAGGTCGTCAGCAAATAAGAGAAAATTACAAAATTTTATGACTTTACCAATATCATTTATAAAGATTAAAAATAACAATGGTCCCAAATTAGATCCTTGAGGAACCCCTGAAGAGGTATTAAATGTTTCAGATTGATACAGTCCATATGACACATATTGCTTACGATCTGTAAGATAATTTGTGAATAGCTTCAGAAGAATGTCGCTAAAGCCAATCCTCTGAAGTTTCAGAAGCAAAAGTTGGTGATCTACCTTATCAAACGCTTTGGAAAAATCGTTGTACGAACAGTCTACTTGAGCACCTTTGTCGAGTGACTTAGTGACAAAATTCGTAAACACCATCAAATTTGTATTGGTTGAACGCCCAGGCCGAAATCCATGTTGTTCGTTTGATATGAATGGTTCTAATTGGGGATAGACAAAATGATATATCAACCATTCAAATGCCTTTGCAGGAGCAGATAAAATTGCCACCGGCCTATAGTTTTCGATACATGTTTTATTCCCTTTTTTAAACACTGGAGAAATTTTGGAGATCTTCCATAACTCCGGAAAGACACCTGTTTTTAAGGACAGATTGAAAATAACAGTTAGTGGTTTTTTGAAAATGTGTACACAACTCTTCAGCACAGCGGTTGGAACAAAATCGGTCCAACTGTCCATTCGTTCTACTTGTCCAAACCAGCGCAGAGCTCATTTCTTGATTTTGTCGATAATGCTTGTCTCAGCCTTACATAATGTACGGATCTCAACATTTGTGCATCTATCGTACATAGTTTTACCACACATTCGCCTGAGAGATCGCATTTCGACAGCATTCAGCCTACTTTCATTCCTGTTTTTCCAAGTCCATACTTCGCTCCCATACATCAGGGACGGGACCAGGACTCCGTTGTGAACTGCCAATTTTGCCTCTTGTGACAAGCATAGGGTTAATTCAAACATTGTTAAATTAACTACCTAGTAAAAGAAGAAGTATAAAAATTGGAAAATTGTTTTCAAGCGTTGTCTAGTAGGTGATTTGGTCGCCTAGATGCCTAAACCTCCATATTCCTTTCTCAAAAAGGTTTTCTCTCTCCGTTGCAATAAATTTGATTAAGTATTGAATATATATTATTGTTAATTGCCTATCCTCCGTGAGTTTGTCTTCGGTCACTGAATATTCCAAATTTGTGGATTAAAGTATCACTCGTCTTTTATTTCTACACGTGTAGGTTAAATGCTATCGAAATCCGATCCCTAAGGCGAATGCGTGGTAAAACGATGTTTGATAGGTACACAAATGTCGAGATCCGCAAACTGTGTAAGGTTGAGACTAAGACATGCATTATCGACAGAATCAAGAAAGGGGTGCTGCGTTGGTTTGGACATGTAGAGCGAATGAACAGTGAAAGAACGGCTAAAATTATCTCCGATGCGAATGTTTATGAATGCAGAAAACGAGGATGACCGAGAAAGTCATGGCACGATCAAGTCTATCAAATACTTGAAGATGGACATGTCAAAAGTAGGAATAATTGGCATGCGTGCATGAGAAGATGAATAAATGTAGAGAAAGCGAGGTCTGTATGCAAAGATAGAGTGATGTGGCGTTCTATTCTCTCTGCCTACCCCTACGGGAAAACGGCAGGATGGTTTGTTTGTTTCAATTAAATTTATTTATCTATAGAATCACTTTGTAAAGCGCCCTTGAGCTATTATATTACCAAAATGGCGCTTTATAAGTAATCCATAATAATAATAATAGAACTTTCGTAAAACCGCCCTTAAAATGTTTTGTTCCCTTTTTATGTTATTGTATAAGTTTTTAATACAATTACTATTTCAAATACTTTTTGACGCCCGTTTGAAATAAAAGTGTCTTTCAATCAATTAATCGATTTTTTTAAAACTAATATAACTGTGTACTGTGCATTTGAAACTACTTGAAGTTGTTATTTTAAAATAAAAATTCCTTCATTATTTAGTCCATAATTTATAGAAAAATTCCTGGAAAAGCAATTTGTATGTTATTATTTGGCAGTTGAAGTTATATTCAATGAATTCCTTTTGACTGGTTGAATTTAATTGGCTTTAGGACCTTTTTTAAATTCCCTCTGAATGAATAAAACTCTGAAAATAGAGACTATTTCTCATATTTAAAAGTAGTCAAAGTATTTAATAAATACCAATAAATCGTTCGCAAAGATAATTTAAAATAATGACTTTATGTAAAATAATATCAAAACATCCTAACTTATACCATAAACAATCAATCGATATTCATAAAAGTAATAGTCTGACGATGACTAACCCGTCTGACGATTTCGATCACGACAAAACCCGGTCGCTGGTAAAAATTACAAATTAAAGTGGAAAAAAACAAAATACGTATTTTTATTATTACAATATGAGTAATAATAAAATAACCCAAATAAACCTCACTCCCATACACCCATACACCCATACACCCATACACCCTCTAACCAAAACCAAACACCACTCCCGAAAAAATAAATTTTAAAAACAAAACCGTTTCTGAGAACATTTTCTATGAATTGTAAATAACTCACTATTAAAAAATCGGGATCGAGTTGTGTTAGAACTGGGTTCAGACATTAAACCTGATTTGTGAGTCCGTGACACTAGCACTAGCACACAACTTGATTTATTCAAATGTTTCAACCAAAAAAAGTGAAATTATATCAATTATTGTCCGGTACGTACACATTTACAATGTATAATCCTTCGTAAATTCTTCTGCTCGAGTTTATTTAATGGATATAAGTATTCATTTTTAAATTTATTTTTTGTTGTCTTTTATTGTTTACTTTTTACGCCAGATATCTCTTTTTAAGTCAAATTGAAAAAAGTATAAATTTATACCAAATCACTGGTTGATAATTTCAAAGGAAAAATTAAATAATCAATAGATTTCAAAAATATGGCAGAGCGTAGTGAAAACTCAGCTGAATTTTTTTGGTAGTACCTAAAAAATAATAATGGAATTAATAAAAACTTGTTTATTCTGTACGAATACAAATTTTTTTTAAGTATCCATTTTCTTTTTAAATATTGTGAGGATTTTATTCTGATTACTTCCCATATGGCAAATATTGCTCAGTGCGTTATAACCGCCCAGTGCATTTTTCTCCATGAACATTTTAAGCTTTTTTTTTCCATTTAAACATCGTTCTCTTTTATTTGATACTAACCATATAAAGTAATGGATTAAATATTTTTTTTGGAATATTGAACACGTAACTATAGCTTGTCCACCATATACCGCACACCGCATCTGAGGACATAAGTCTCCTTGGCGGTAAATCCAGAGTAAGACCACAGAATGTGCCATAAGTTTGCAGGTATTCGTCGAAATCGTTGTATGGATATAATCTTTGGCCACAAATCATGATCCGAGGCACCTGAGATGTCAAGTAATATAATGAGGACATATTTTATGTTTGTGTTTTTAGCAAAATTACTTATCGAAATGATGACATCTTTGGTAGAAATATTGGATTTGTACTCAAATAGCTTAGCATTTATCGATTGAGTTACATTTAAATAAGATTCAAGTCTGTTACATAGTCGTTCCAGTATTTTACCCAGAATAGGCTAAAGAGTGATTGGTCTATACGCTTTAGATCAGTACTTGGCCGATCGCAGCGTTTGGGAATAATTTTCATCAATCCCGTTTTCTAGCAATCTCCGAAGACACCTTCGGAAAGACAAATGTTAAACAAGCAAGGAGTTCAAATGAGGCTAAAGACTAGCACTATTCTGCAAGTGCGGGAACTATTCGACCTAGACCAGACGCTTTATTTAGATTGAGATTGGAGATGATTCTTCCAACTTCTAATGAGGAAACAGGCGGTGAAAAAAAACATCAAACTATCTGAAGATATTATTTTTAAAAACTATTTTGGCAAAGCTAATGTATTATTGTTTTAGTAAGCCCACACTACGTGAACACCACCGCTTTCTATTTCTCTTTTACATAAAAAAAAAAAATTATATTCAATGAAAATGTATCATGCTTAATATTAAAGTACAAACCACTGCACTGTATTAAGAACTCATCTGTCATTAACGACTTTTTTATGGAAATAATATTATTTCATTCAAGTAGAGTGAAAAACTTTGTCAAATTTATTTGGTCAAATTTGGTAAATTAGACTTGAATCAAATAAATCGAATTCGGATCATTATCTTGATGCTCCAATTGGTAGGAGACAAATCAAATACATTCGTAAGAAAATTCCGGTTGATGACGCTCGTTAATTAAAAATGCTTTTGTAGTACTTTATTGTAATGGTATCTACTCAAGTCTACCAATGAACTAAATTACTCGCCTACAATATGTATTAAACTTCGCAGCGAAACGTATTTTTGGAATCTGAGTTCAGTCATATCACTCTGCCCCGGAATATCTAAAAAGAACTATGCATACCAGATGAACTAGCTGACAGACGTCTAACGCTTGGATCAGCTACAACTACGATGATAGGAAAAGTTATACCTGTACGCAACT
The DNA here is from genome assembly GCF_059751315.1 of Micrasema longulum. Classification (NCBI taxonomy): domain Eukaryota; kingdom Metazoa; phylum Arthropoda; class Insecta; order Trichoptera; family Brachycentridae; genus Micrasema; species Micrasema longulum. The sequence continues at coordinate 139,198 of NW_028277664.1, forward strand.
AGCACATTAAACTGGGCAAAATAGCACCTCTGACGTATATGGGTTATATTATGAAAATGTCGCTATGTATCCATAATAATCATTTATAATACGGTAACGTGTTTGTAGCAATTTCTGCATTGAATTTTGCTCATACTTCGGATGTCATATAATATCATACGCTTTGTATTTTGTGTTTTAGTATGAGTAGGCACTCTGTAGTAGCAAATACTACTAGCTTCGTAGTTTAAATACAAGCTTTTGGCACGCGATGGGTTTACTGGACTAGCTCAATATTGCTCAATGACGCAGTAAGCATTTTTCTAGAGTCTAAAATTTAGACCAATGCCACATTTTATTTAGAAAAAAAGAATGACGAATTCTACTAATTAAATTAAATTTGATTTCGTTAATTGTTACGAGATTATTTTCATTTGCCGAATTAAAAATCAACATAAAAAAGACAAAGAAAAGAAAAATTCTATTTTTATTTATATGTCTTTTAAAAAAATATTCGTAGATGAATATTTATTTGCAAAAAATACATATGAGCATTCTTGTGATTTATACAAATATGTCAATGTTAGTATCATTTTCTTTTCGTGGTAAATGACTCTATTAGAAAATGGGAAATAAATCGTGGAAGAGAGGTTTCAAACTCTGGACCTCCTGATCCGGAGACCACGACACTACCCACTGGACTACAACATATTTAAATTCTTGTGGTTTTATTGAAAGTACGTTCATATGTCCATCTCGTAGTTTAACGGTCAGCTTGTTTGCCAATCATGCAAGATGTCTCGGGTTCAATTCCCGACATGGTTGACATGAAATATTTATTTTAAAATATGTTATTACACAATTATATTTCATAGTCTCCTGGAAGCGTAAGACTGGTCGTTATCCTTCATTTAACAAAACATGATCGAAAAATGCTGCTTTTGTGTTCCTACCAATGCAGTATTCAGCTATAATTCGGATGTTGTCATGTGAGTTTTTGTGTAACCATCAGAAGTTTTGAGTGAGCTAGGGGTGTTCCTAGAAGTGTGAGAAAGTATTTGCTGTACACCATTCCAAGGATTTCGGTTCTCAATATTTTCGCAGAATTTGATACCTGAAGATGTTTTTGCTGTTGCTATCACTATTTTGTATACCTCCATATCCCCTAATACTATTTCAATTAGAAATGGCCTCCTAAAATTTCTCGCGATCCTAATTTTATGTTCCAATTTAAGTAAGTTTGTCTTCAATTCGTTTATGTTACTATTGCACCATGCACTGGATTTATTTTTTGTCTGTTGTTTTAAGGGAGAATGGCAACTTCACGTAATTTACGGATTGTTATTAATAGTTATTAATGACACCTTCTAGCTCATTTTCAGATGAGATTTGATTAATGTTTTCAACACTTAGGCCGTCTTCATTAAATTCATTCGCAAGAATTCCGGTAAATTAGTTACATTCAGCTTTGTCGGTGTTGTATTTTTGAGTTTTACGTATAACGTCATCACTTACTTTTTGAATGCTGAGGTGATTGCATTGTGGTCAGACAAGCTAAGGATGACACGATTTACAGACCAGTCAAATACTTTTGCTTTTATATTACCAAACATCACATCAAGAATATTGCTAAGAGCCAGGGACCCTCTAGTTTCAAAAGTTGGCGTGGTTTCCTGGTTTGTAATAAACATATGATTGCCTGCTCCGAAATCATTTATATGATTTCCTCGTAAATTGTTTTCAGGACAACTCCACCAAGTATTATTTGCATTAAGGTCACCACCGACTGTTATTTTCATGGTTTTCGAATGTAAATACATCTCAAGCCCTAGCAGTACTTCCGGGTCAGTGACAGGTGTTATCTTGAGTTTGTCCAAATATTAATTCAGCTCTTTCTCTTTACAAACGTCAGCAGATGAAAGAGTTAAGGAAATGTGGACGTTCAAACATAGGCAGAATAGTGAATGTTACACAAGTGTAATATGATCACTTGAACAAGCCTATGATAGATCATAAGCCCTGAAAATGCCTTAATTATTGTTATTAGTATGAAAGATTTACTACAATTAATTGAATTTTAATGTTACTTTATTTTTCTATTTAAATTTAATGAAATTGTCTAGAATTTTAATTTAAATTTTCGTTTGATAAAATTGTAAAACCTGATTTCAACTAAACCAAAAACATTTTTGCTCAGTTCTACACCATGATTCAGGCATGCGCAACCTTTTTCTAGTATAATTATGTTCATCTTAAAAACTCCCTAGGGGGTGGAATCCAATCCCTGTCAACGAGAATCGGGACGATGTATTTTATTTTAATAATCAGATTTCTTTGAGCATAAAAATCTCTATGATTAGAGTTTATTGATATATAAATACTAATTTAATATGGTATGCACTGTAAGCTGAAATAGCTGCTGGTTCTAGAAGGGACTATTACAAAATGGATGTTTCCGGCTATAGGGGTAGGTAGATGATTGTAAATATTATGTTATTCTTTGTCCAGGCGGATGAAAAATACGATTTTTTGTGAAATATCAGCTGAACCAGAACTCTGGACGAGTGTTTTCAACTCGCTACTCTCAAGTAAAAATCCTAAAAAAAATGGAGTGGAAATGAGTCCGCCTCGTCGAGTAGTGGTCGATGCGTTCGCTTACATGGGGTCTTGGGGTCAATTCCTCGCATTGAACCCAATTCCTGCAGGGTGGATATAAAATATAGATCTTTGAAAGTTTTTTGGACTGCAATATTTCTTTGTTGAGTCTGGGATCTGAAGCGCGAGACTAATCACCTAACCTTCATGCGGAAATGGGGATGATGATGACGACTGTTACCAATATCATACCTTTATTTGCGGAATAAATAGATGTTTTAGTTCATACAAAGGAAAAGTTCGTGCTCTAGAACCATCTGGATGCCTCCGTTAGTTGATTAGCAAGTTAGGAAGTTGGTGGCCCTCGGAATGCGGCCTTGACTGAGAACAATGCGTAGGAGGACCACAAATGACGTGCAAATGATATGCATAGTTATTTCAATTACTTCTCAGCAAACACTTGTATCGCGCCTCTTCATTTACTCGATAATAATTAATCGTTTGCATAGACTGGGAACTTACATAGAAGTTAAACCGAGAGCGCTGCTATTCTTAGCCCGCTGGATTTATAGAACTACATGATTACTCTATACCATCGTTAGCAAAAGCAATTATTTTATTTAAATTAGAGATTTATAAAAAAATAAATTTCTTTTTATAAATATTTTTTTAAGATAAGTATTGCGTACTCAAATATTTCAATTATTAGTCTATTTTGTAAAAGATGTAGTGTTAGAAAATAAAAATTAAGACTGAAACTTTCACGGAACCACAACCCGGTTAATCTTCTCGTGCACGAATCGTGTAGTGTGATTAAATGAATTGTTTGAGGATACTTTATACAGTAAAATAGATAAGGTAAAATGTACATTTATATATTTTTTACCAATATTACAAAATGGTTAAATTTATGCGCCTCATTTAAAGCTCAGTGTGATCAAGGCGTACATTTTTTATAAGATAAAGCCAAAAATACATATAATTCTTATCGTTTAATAAACAAAATGAACATAATTACAACATTAGCATTAAAACGGTCAAATTTCAATAATAAATTACTTGTACGATGTAAAAACACACATCGACAAAAAACTTCATAAACCTTGGGAATTATTTTAAAATTGGTATGGGTTAGCATTTTCATCTGGTGGTAAGCTTTTTACTATCAATATTACAAAATCAAAGTTTAAAACGAAGACTCTTTATGAAAAATTAATGCGACGAAAATCTATTCCAATAATATATATTTTTCCTGAAGAACTTATTTACCCTATAGATTGTTTTTTCTGGAGATAATAGAAAATTCACCTCCGATGGAAACGCACACATTTATATGTTAGTTGTTTTATTGTTAGGTATTTAAATATTTTAATTTTAAAGATAATAACACAATTATTAATATTTTTAGTATGTTAGAGTCTTTGCAGAGATGAATCTTAAACCACAAAGCAATTCATCAAAATGAATAGATTTTTCAACAGAGATGGGAATATCATTAATTATGAAATGTTAATGTCTAAGTTTTACGGGGATTATAACATGTCAGCGTGCAGTGTAAGGTTATTTACCTATGTTTACATCCGTATTTCATAAATAATTTTGATCGTTGATTTTTGTAAAGTACGTAGCTAAAACTTGCTAAGCTAAAGCTTGATAAATTTGGCCATACATGAATCAAAGTGCAGTTGAGAGCAAAAAAGAAAAATCCACACGTTACAGTAGAAATCTTCTCTACCCCCGCAAGAAGATTCGGTATAGCACCCCAGAGAGGTAGACACAGGAGAATCTTCCGTGCTACGTTTTATTTAATAAATGTTTAAAATTAATATCCCGCTCGTTCGATCGCCTTTCCGATCACATATTTTATTGAAATGTTTTCATGTATTTAAAAATATATTGTGTTCAATTGAAGAAGTTTGTCCAAATCAACTACACGACAAAATAAGGGTAGATTGACATTTATTATATTAAGCATTCTTTCTCGATGCATGGAACATATTCAGAATCTCTCTGGACAACTCGCATTTTCCAGAGATCGCGCTTTAGCTATGCTACTCGCCGCAAGATGGCGATGTGTACTTCGACTGCAGTACTTCCGTCATAAGCAAAAAGGCAGCTCTTTGTTAAAAATTACAAAATAAGTCGGCTATATATGAGGTAATGGTTCTACAAGAAATTTCGAACTATTTGATATATTGCAATGACCATTGAAATAAAAAATAATTACAATAAATTATATAATGTTTTTAAAGTTTTTTAAGCAATAACACGATATCTAGAGATTCATTAGCAAAAACTATCTGTAGATATGGCACACAGGTTTTGCAATTTTAGAAACAATTGACACGCTGTGTTTTTACTAATGATTAGTTACAGTTTTTTTAAATTATCATAAAATTGATAAATACTAAAATATGTCATTTCAAAATATAGCTTGCCTAAATACGAATAACTGCATTTTTGCTCATAACGGCGACGTACGTAGGTACCAATCAAATTGCGAACGAAGCGGAGTCTTCTTCAAGACCCAAAATGAAAAAGGGACGTAATTCAAAACTACAGTACCAATGTTGGTATGATGAGCTTGCTAAATCTTGACCCTTGGGACTGAAGAGTCAGTGTGGCCCTTCGCCTAAATAGTGTGGAGAGCTCCGATTTAAAAGGTCATAAATATCAAGAAAATCTATCTTATAGCACTGTAATAACGTACATGTTAATTATGGATAAATCCTAAACTCAATACAAATTTTAGTGAGGTTGTTCTTTTTTTACAAATACTTAAAAAGTTATCTGTCTTTTTATTTTTTACTTGTGTAACTGCCGTATTTTTTCTCTTTCATTTATTTATTTATTAATTTGCACCACAGCAGGAATAGGGGCCAATAACAGTGGTGAATTACATCAAAGAATACCCAGGCTTGAGAAAAATCGCATTTAATTTTTGTGTTCTCACCGGGAATCGAACCCGGAACCTTCCATGTATGAGTCGAGCGTCTTAACCACTACACCATGGAGGCCGCCATGGAGGTTTTTTACTTTGTACTCTATTTATATATTTATATTTCTAAATACTGAACATTATTTTTTTGCTGTATTTCTAGAATTTCATGTTGTTAATGTACTTATTTTAGTACTTATTTTGTACTTATTTTACCTTTTCATCTACTCAAAGTTAATCAATAATTTTATCATTATCGTCATCATCAATATTATCTTCTTATCCGCAATCCGCACAACATTCAGTAGAACAGGTACACCAAATCATTCGTTACTTACGCTTTAGGTCCCAATCTAAGGATAATAAATTTTCGCAGTGTAAAATTACATGTTAATGCCAATATTTCACTTCAATTTTGCCAGGAATCGAACCCAATTGCAATGGTAAACCACCCTTTTGGGTGTTCAACCCCCCGAGCTCCCGAGCTCCAGCTCTACTACACGACGAGGCGGACAAACTTTTATATAATATGTGCTTCAATATCTATGCAATTACCATGATCGAAAATAGTTTTAAGAATTTTCCTTTGAGATATTCTACTTAGAGCGCATCAGTTGCTCAAATAACGATAAGTGGAAATTTTATGAAGTATCCAGTAACGATCCTGCGGGTTGCCATGGAAACGACTTAAGATCTTCTTTTTTCAATTTACGGTCCTTTTGATCTTTCAAAAATGAATGATCTGTTTTGGAAAATAAATATTTAGAGAAAAAACCTCATAGAATGAACGTCTTTATTTCTCTTATTTATCAAACGGGAGTATGATATTTAAAAAGCGTATATTTTTATTATGAGGACTTTAATAGTAGGTAGAATTAATTTTATTTGCGTAAATTGGTATTACGAAACAAAGGCAAATTTAAATTCTCTGTGAGTTATTTTTTTGTGACAATAAATTAAAAATCATTTGATTTGATGCTGTTACACTCATCAAATGTACACACTAAAAATACAATAATTTTTATTTAACTATTTTAATAATCTTAGATTATAATTTGTTTCAAATATCTGAATACAATTAATTTTCTATGCAATTCTTAAGAAATTTCACAACAAATCCATTAATCAAACCGTTATCCGGCCCTGGTGGTGCATTAAGCACTGCGTTAGTAAAGTATGTGCAACGTATCGAGATCATCGATTACAGATAGGTAAGATAATCTGTCTCGCCATGATTTTTTTAATGTTTTGTATTTGAACGTTTATAAGTACCCATTATAATACCTAAAGCACGCGTGTTAAGTGATAGTGAGATATCACACATAACTTTTTTAAATTGAGAGTTATTAGCTCAGGTTGAAATAGCAAAACAAAATATAATTTTGTGCTGTTGTACGTAAGCGGTCCAATTTATACTGACTAAAACTCGGCAGAAGAAGCATTACTGCAAGTCGCGAGGACCAAACTTTGACACACATGTCTCTAAAAAATTGACCAAACACATCTCTAGAAAGCTGTAAAGTGAATGCAGTGTTAAAATTAGACTCCGTACAATGAGGAAGCGTCTTTTGGAGTGTGAGAAATGAGACTGCGAAGCAATAAAAAAAACCATGGCTTTCTACTGTCAAGAGGAAAAAACGGGTTAGCTGGAAACGAGGGCTCCTGGTTCTGCCTATGACTATCGGGAGGTAGTTAAATTATACCTTAAATAACACCTTGGTTGTGTGATGCCTACAGTACAGCATGGTGGTGAAAGTATTATGGGGGTTTATAGAGTCTACAGGCGGGGGACACCTAAACCACCTTGAGGGATGATATTTTGGTATTATATCATTAAATGATAAAATAACAAGTCCCAAAAGAGTGTTTTCTTCCATCAGGTAGTCTTATGAAAAGAAGGCGGCAATCATCCGTCAACCTTGGATGATTGCCACCTTCTCCAGTCCGATTTAAAAATATGGAATTCGGTAATTAAGAACCGATTCAATTTTAATGTTTCTAAATGTAATATTATGTTATACACTAGGGAATTAAAAACTATCTTTATGCGGCACTGTATGGGAGAGAATTCACTCAAGCAAACTTCCACTGTCAAAGACCAGGGAGGTATGTTAGAAATTTAACTGAAATTTCACACTTACATAGAAGTTGTCTGTGACAATGCGCTCAAAATGTTAGGATTTGTTCTCCAAACAGCTAAAGTGTTCTTAAATACTTAACTTAGGCTTATTTATAACTCATTGGTGCGAAGCAGACTTGGGTTTGAATCTCTGATCTGGGCATCCACGAGTAGAAGTACTTTGTTATGCTGGAGATGGTTATTTGCCTATGTATTTTTTCCGATTGATCAGTGGTATTACGATCAACCTAGATGTAATAAATAGTATTTTTCTTTATGTTCCTAATAACTATCTTGGACATAGGCAGCTTACGCTGATTTATCTTCCTGCTTGCAGAACCAGACAGCGAATGGTAATGCCAGTAGGAAGGGTAATGTCTTTACTCAACTGTATCTCTTCGGATATTGACATCTTTCTTGTTACTGAAAGAAAGTTTAGAGAGAATAGCTTTCTTTTACTCTAATTACTAGGTATTATTATTTTGCCATTTCATCAAATTCAAATTGTTTTGCTAAATTTAATTTTATTTAATTACGTATGTCTTCAATTTTAACATAAACGTACTAAATATTTATAATAAAATAAATATAAAAGTCAACCTTGGCAAATAAATATTTGTCGCTAGTTAATTAAAAATATTTGTTTTTAATATTGCTGATTCCCCTTCGCGCTGCAGCAGATATCTTAATTAATTAAAAAGTACTTTGAAATCATAATAGATTCTCATCTAAGCTGAAAATAATGAATTTTAGAAATATCCAAACGATTTTATGGAAATTAGCACATTTTACAAAATTGTGGTCAACTTATGAGACCCATTTTGCTTATTGCCAAAGGAAACTTTCGTATTGCAGTATAGCCTGGAGAGGTTGGTCTCGTCCAATTCTTGAGGCAGGGAATATAGCACATAAATGGATTATGAAGACCATTTTTTTTTAAACCCTCGAGGTATCAACAGAAGATCTATTCGCTGAGTGTAAGATATTGGATGAAAGACTATTTGTGAGTTGCCTACTGCTTAAATTTTATGTTAACTTGCAATACATGAGTTAAAAGAACTTTAAAAAATATAAAATATACATTTAGACAGAAAATTTCTTCATGGGGTCGATTATTTGGGATAGTTACTGAATGTGCATCTTGAGTGGTTTATGCTATGTATATGTGCCGTGTAATGTATATATTTGTGTATGTTTTATATGTGCGTTCATGTGCGTGTGCGTGGATGGATCGGAGTGTGCATTCGGTATTTTTATTTATTACCAACAACAACCTCCATGAAAAACGCGAATGTTAACAATTATTATTTTATCACTTGAATTTCTTTTCTTTTTTTTCTCATTTAATGTTAACATCTTTTGCATAATTTACGAAAACTTAATTGGTATTTTTGTGTTTAAAAATTGTTTTTTTTAATACTTATTATGTATGACTATGTTTTCTGAATAAAATAAAATAAAATAAACACTCGCACAGCAACACAATTTAACTGAATAGTCCCACTTGTAACAACCTCTTTCGGTAAAAATCAATACAACGTTATAGCTCTAAAAATATTTAGCGACGCAATACCAGATTTAATGGATTTAAAATGCAAAATAAATTCTAAAACAAAATTTACTTGACCCATCAATAGCATAGCGAGAGATTTTTTCGAAACACATGTTAGGTTTCTAAATACATGACGATTCACATTTTTTTATAGAATAACATCATAATCAATAACATCATAAATAAATATGTACCATGATACAATTCAAGCAGTCAAAATACCCCACTTGGTTCAATAAAAGCTGGATTAATCTTGTTACAGCCAAAAAAATAGCTCATAAAAGATCAAAGTAGAGTGAAACTTTCAATTTATACAATGAGTTCTTAGATATAAGGAAACTTTGCCAAACATTATCAAGATCATGTTGCAGAAACTATATTATCTTAACATTAAATGATATTTAAAATAATCTTAAACGTTTTTGGAGTTGCTAACTCACTGCGGAACGAAGACAGTAATATCTCCAATTAAATGTATTTGGGTGATACTAAAACTGATTATAAAAAAGGCATAGTTGATCTAATGCTAAAATTGACTTTAGTTTATCCGACCTCGGTCCAGTTATAGATTTGAACAGGTCCAGATATTATCTTTGCATCCTTCCTAAAAAAATGTTTCAATTTTCTGGCCTGTTCTCCGTATCTAATTTTTAACCTTCCCTAGCGTCTGGTTGTTTTTCCAGTCTGTGAAAACTGCGCTATACTACCCCAATATTTATAAAATAAGACAAAACAATTATTTGAAACTATTGATTAATCTGTACACGATCTGTATGACAAAATTATTCAAAAATTGAGTTCTAGATAAAATAAAATTTTGCATTCACAAAACCATATGCTCTGAACCACGCGGATTCACAAGGGGGAGGTCAACACTATCTAACTATCTGATCTATTAGAAATAAATAATATTTGATTCACTAGAAAACAAACATCAAGTAGATTTCATTTATACCGACTTTTCAAAGGCATTTGATAAGGTTAAGGTGCCACAAAATATTTTTATAAAAATTACGAAGACTTGAGGTGAATGGGTGTCTTTATAATAACGAACTTCAGCCCTGCAGAAAATTGGATACAATAAATGTTTTCTTGCGCGCGGTAAAAATTGAAGTATTAAATTGTACCGCAAAGTTTTCAGAAAACGCACGACAAAATTTTTTTTTTTAAAATAAAAACGAACTACTTTAAACGACGCTGACGTTACTAGTTTATATAAATCAATTGTTGCGTTGTTTGTTTTTAATTTTTTTAATATTTCCGTATGAAAAAAGACTTGATTTACTTATATTTCGTCTTTTTACTTTTATTTTGTTGAGATATTTAAGACTTGTTTATGTATATAATATATGTGTATCGTGTTACTAATATATTTTAAGAAAAAAACCCATGCAGAAAAACTGCTTTTGCAGTTTGACGGGAATTAAACGAATGTTCAAAAAATGCTTATGTAAAACATTTCAATAAAAAAACAATGATAAGATAGTTATGGAAGATTTCCGTTTTGCTTGCCGTTTATGTACCAATGGGCAAAAATGATCGAGAATAAGCGGAAGAAAACCCTCGACGTCACACGAGTTGTTTCAGAAATACAAAACTTTGAAAAATCATGGCGCTAAAAATACGATGTAAAAAAATTGATGTGAAAAAAAATCCCTTGGTTTAATAGGCTATTGACAAACAAAAAAAACACCGAACTTCCTTATTGGTTACAAAGTTACCTTCTTAATAAAAAACTCCATATAAAAACAAATGGAATTTCTTCCTGTACCTTCACCGCAACTAGTGGAAAGCCACAAACTCTCTCACTTGGGTTCAGTTTTTTTTGTACTATATTAGATACTTATGTTTGCCCACAATCTGAAGATTTTTAAAACCATTCGTAACATAAACGACTGTTACATACTAAAAAAACTGGACAAACTCGCAGATTGGTGCAGTAAAAATAAACTTTATCGTAACACCAAACTCAGTTTCTTTTCCCACATAAACAAAATAACCAACAAAAATATGAGAGTGCTTGGTTTTGTAAAGAGTATTACCAAAGCCTTCGATAGCGTAAATACACTCAAACTCTTGAGTACTGCGTTAAAAAAGAAACCAATTGAAATATGATTCATCCGTTTGGGCTGAAAACTACTCGATCCGTTTACAATCAATAGAAAGGGTACAAAATATTTTTTTGGGTTATGTTTAATTCAGAATAAATTCATTAAGGGAACATTTCCAATTTAATCAATTGCTTTGTTTACTAAATCCATTGAAGCTGAGTCATAAGAAAGAACTGTTTGATATGATAAATTTATACAAAAATTTGAATAATATTTTAGACTGCCCTTTATTGTTGCAAATGATAAATCTTTTTGCATCAACCAGAAACACAAGAAACCACTATTTTATTGTTTTAAAAGTTGGACAGTGTCTGGATTCAATACGTCTTTACATCAAATGCAAAACCTGTGCAATGAATTTGCAGACCATATCGATATCTGGAATATGTCAATTCCTAAGTATAAAGAGATAATTATAGCAATATTAATGGCAAATGCATAATACTTTGTTTTATATGACCCTTATTTAGATAAAAATATATATTTTTTTTTAAATAAAATTTATTGGTTTGAGACCCCTGAAATATGATTTACAATCAATCATACTTACTATCGATGTTGATTCAACATACTTATTGAGTTGTACATAGAAAGCAGGTACATTACGGTAATAACCAATGAACCAAAAATTAATATGTGTACAAATATGTCAAATTTTATTTATTTATACTAACATTTAGAATATATATAATACGCCTATGCTATGTTGATTTATCAACTAAATACGTATCTTATATTTTATTGCTTTTTAACCACACACAATTATACGATACGTAATAAACTAAACTTAACAACACAGTTAACTAAATTACACAATTAACAAAACTAAACTAACTATACACAATTTTTACAAATTTCCTACGAACAAAAATAAGTAAATAATTAGTACCCAAATTATTTGTATTCTAATATTTTATTCATTTTAGTTTTGATAATTTATCTATAAATAATTATTGAGTTTTTGTATTTAGTTACTTATTTATAATAAATAAGTTTTATTTTTCTTAATAACTCTCTTTCAAAATTGGTGCAGAACTACTTGTAATTTGAAACACAAAAAATTTCCATTTCAGAACAGGCTAAGCTATGTTAGATGGAGACTAACCAACCCAGGAAACACTCCATGTTCATGTAAAAATGAACTAGTGTTATATAGATTTCCTGCTCATAAATATGTATAAATGTGCAATAAATTTACAAATCAAATATGTAAATAAATCTTCTGAATACATCCTGTGATTTTATCTCTTTATCTCTATCAATACTAAATGAGGCTTCTGGCTACTATATGTGGCTCTTCTTTAGATTCTGTCGGATGTACAGAGGGGTTGCTTCCAAACAGAAGGCTTTTAATTTGTTTTTTTTAAATTATTTCAGTGAATCGATTGTCCAAAAAACTTAATCCCATCTTGTGTAGAATTCACTTCTCTCCTTTTCTCAATCCAATGAAGTATATTTGATGTGTTTCTAGATTACCTTCTTTAAGCTCGAAAATGCCGAGGCTACCAGATTACAGAGAATTCCTTCGGGCAGTTTTTCTCGTTTAGTAATAAGCAATTTTTGCCTATACGGCGATACCGCATAGGAGACATAAGTCTTCAGATGCGGTGTAGTGTCTGGTGGAAAACTGTCGCAGATGGAATTAGCAGTTCCAAATAAAGTCCTGGTGCCGACGCTTATGAATGGAAGCAAATTATGTTCTTGTAATAATAAGGATGAATGTAGGCTGAATGAAATGAAGAAGATATGGTTTGGCCAAATTTATCAAATTTTTAAAGATAGATACGTCAGATATCGAAATAATCGGATTGCGTTCGGGGGAAGATGATTGAATGTAGAGGAAGCGAGATAAGCATACGTAAAGACGTAGCGTTCTATGATCTCTGCCTACTCCTGCAAGAAACGGCGTGACGGTTTGATTTATTCGTTAATATCTTTTTTTTCTTTTGCAAATTTGCTTTATATATTAATGTTTTTATAGTGTTGCATTGCTTTACATCCTTATACGAGTATGTTGAAATAATATTGTATTTATTTGATAAATCATTTTAAAAAACAATCAAATTAAATCCAGGAATTTTAAAATAGGTCCCTAATTTATGAATGTTATAATAATATTGCATTTTATGAATATTTTTAAATAAAATTATGATTATTGTATTTCCAATTGAAATTAGTTTATGAATGTCACCCTTCTGCCATTACTCTTTGTTTTTCTAGCAACTTCGTTTTGTGATATGCTTATAATTATGGTTGTTTTATATTATTGTAAATCGTTTAAAATACTAGCGGTTGACAAACACACTTGATATTTATCGCCAACACGTGACGATCGTCAAATAATATCGAGTATATCTGGTGGCCACGTGCCGTCGACAAATTTCATGAAGATCAATCTCGCGTCATTTTACGGTCTACCCATTAATAGATGAATGTATTTTATTTTTATAAACGTCGTTTTATATCGTCACTGGAACTGAAATTTAATTTTACAGAGTACACAGTTAGCTAAATTACCGCTTCCGCCTAGAATCTTGAACTTTATTGTAGTTTATTAGTTCAGTTTTATTATAAATTGGCGGTGTATTTTTAGTGCCACCGAAGCATTCATTTAAAGATTGAACTGACAACTTTCGATACATCCAAATAACATTGTGAGATAAATAATATATTCACATTTGAATTCCGAAGATAGTCAATTCATTATTTACTCATGTAAACGGTTATTAAAATATTATTTCATTTAATAAAACTATTAGTAAATTTATATAATGATGTTACGATTTTCAAAAGCTCAGACTTGACATTTTAGAAGAACCTCTTAAAATTACAATTTGTAGTTCATAAAATGAAACTTTTCAGACGATTAATTGATTTTCTTCTAATATTATTATGTTTTTGTATTTTATTGTGTAAAGCTTCGGCTATATTTTAATAAAATATTTCTTTACTTTTCAGTCATGGAGAGGACCTTATCGTTACGCCATTTGCCCAAGTTCTTGCTAGTCTTAGAAGTGTACGAAATAATTTTCTCAACCTGACCAATGTACCAACAGCCAAGTAAGTTACATGTTTTGATTATTTTTTAAAATATTAATTTCTTTTTTTTTTTTTAAGATTTCTACATGACAAAAATACGAGAGTTAATATTATTATATGCATTTACACACAATTTTTAATATACTTGTTATGTTTTATTTCCAATTGTTTATAAATAGACAAAAAAATATTGAAACAATAATTTTTAAAGGTATTCCTCTAAAAAAATAAACTATTAAGTTTTATGTCACTAAAATATAATTACTTTTAAACCGGCAGATTACGCCATTTTAAATTAAGACTTAACTTAGGTATTTGGGGTCTCAATAAAAACAAGTAAAAAAGTTTTTAACTAAAATTTGCTACATTAATTTTGCCCTTATTGATAGCGGTAAGAGCGGGTATGAAGGTCGTGAAAACGTTAATTCGAAGTTGTTATAAATTGAATATTACAACCAGAGTTATCTTGTTTTTTTTTTTAAACAGAATTCCATAAAAAAGGTTTCAACTAAACAATTTCAATAAATATATATATTTTTAAACGCATAATTTTACATAGAAATAAAGGAAAATGGATGTGATTTAAAATGCTTGTATTTCTTTTCAAAAACAAAAAATTAAGATTTTGCTGCCGCCCTTTTCATGTTAAATTTATTATTTTTAAATAATTTCTACAAATTTTAGTTCAATACTTAATCTTTATTGAGGCCCAGATACCAAAGTTAAGTCCAAATTTGAAATGGCATAATCTGCCGGTTTAAAAGTAATTTTATTTTAGTTACATAAAACTTTTAAGTATGTTTTTAATATAAATACCTTTAAAAGGATTTTTATCTAATTGCTGTTTTTTTATTATTGCAAGATTTAAATAAAATATTCGTTTTAAAATAGCAAAATCGTATGATTTCCTAATTTTGCGCACGTTTTACCAGACCACAGCCGAAAATATAAAATTATTTTTTCATATACGGCGCTTTTATCATTTTTTATTGGAAAATGCAAGTTTGACATTTATTTTCAATGGAAATTTTACAAAACTCTACTAAATATTTTTTTGTTTTGTTCACCATTTTGTGAAATGGACCTGAATTATTTTGTTATGGTATTTATTACAATCAATATAGTGTAAAGTTTCCGCGAATCAAGTATTGTAAAATTTCCATTGAAAATAAACGTAAAAATGTCATTTTTCAAATAAATAATATAAAAGCGCCATCTATGAATAATTAGTTTCAAACTTTCGTTTAAAATCACCTTAACTTCACGTCATAAAATCGGCCTGTTAGTATAAACGCAATTCAAAATTAAATATGTTTACAAAGTTTTCCGAAACATTTTATAAATAATGCATTCATACTAAATATCACGAAAAATTTGTATTTCCCTTACTACACAGAAAAAAATAACATGTCTATTGGGTATATTATTTACATAATTAACTTATTAACCTTGTTTTTGAAGTATATACATATGCCAGCTATTTAAATAAGAATAAAAGTGCAAATAATATGTATTAAATTGTTATTTAAACATATATATCATCTTGGAATAAACTTAGTGATGCTAAATCATTTGTTAATATATATTTTCATTATTGCTAATCGATACATAAAATGATTTATCAATATGTTTACCAAATTATATATTATTTTCATTGAATTATTTAATTTTTATTTTCACTATAAAATCGATAACTAAATTGAATGATAAAATGAATTAAGAAATAAATTGAAATTTCGGATACATGATTTAAACTTTGCTAAACCATGTATTAAGAAATAATTAATCTGTATAGTATTTGTATTTGTATTGTATTTTTTTGTGTAATGATTTTAGTAGAAGAGTCCCGACTTAACACAGAATATTCTTTTTTAAGTCGGGACGGGACATAAAAAAATAATTGCGCTGTAGTAGAATTGTGTACTAGTATTTGTGTGTATTATATAATTTTTTTAAAAAAAGTTTGCAATTATTACTGCAATGATTATTTAAGGTACCAAATGTTGTGAATCTTATTTTATGATGAATAAGATGATCGATTTAGAAATATTTTTTTTAGATAAAAAAAATAAGTTGAATGTTGCGCCTAGTTACTAAGCAATTTACATAACGTTTCGTTACGCCTGTTACAGGTCACGTCGATCGTCAGGCGCAGCTGCCACGGCTACACCACAGCCTAGGAACTTGGCTCCCGGAGGTTTATAATTTGTTTTATTTTAAAATACTCCATAGCTTTTAATCGAAACCCTTTATTTTTTGTTGAAGTATTAAAAACTCCGTTTTTTTTTTTAAATATTGATTATAATTTTTATTGTATACTCTTATGGTTATATTTATTTATTAATAAAATCCCATCGGGCTTGTATACCTACAAACTATAACTTATAAAACATTACAAAAATATATTTAAACATTTTCAAATATATATATATGTTCAGTAAAATTTTTAGTTGTTGTACTTATAAGTAATCCATAAGAAAAAAAAAGTGAACAAGAAATTTACAAATTTATATCCTTTTCTCTCACTCATTATTTTACATAATATATGAATCCGTATTTTCTTAGTAAGAAAACATGTCTCGTGGCATTTTTAAAAATAAATTGCAGTAGATATGATAATTAATTTATGCAATTAGTAGTATGGGACTGGGCTGACTATGAAAGTACAGCAGAACTCCATTTATCCGAACTCCAGTCATCCGGATTGCCAAACATCCAGATCGTTATCAGGAAATAAAAAACAAAGAAGATATTTTTATTTTTAGTGGAATTGTGCAATTAACTTTGCTGAACATGCATAATTTTTTTTATGTGATTCAAATTCACCGTATTTCAAAAGCAATGAAATATGTCGGAATCCGAATATTTAAAGTTTAACTGTATATATATTTTCCACAAAAAGGATTTATTATATAACACGTCGAAATACTTACTTTTTAATTTATAGAAATAGCAAATTATTATTTGTCTGTTTAATTCTTCGGTTGAAAGTTGACATGTTTTTTGAAAAAAAGCTATGGCTTGTGAACGGTTTAAATTGAAAACCAAATTGTAAAATAAGAACGAGTAAAAAAATTCTACTTTAAAATATTAAAAGTATTTTTGTTTAGGTTATTTTACAGAAAATTTCATTTAAAAGCAATCTTATACTTTTTAAGGCGATGCCGCGAAACAAAATTGTAAGGGATGTTTTTATATTTATGTTACATTTGCCAAAAGGGCAAAAGACTTCCTAAAAATAGATATTAAAAAAGGAAAAACAATATTCTTTTACCTTTTTGTAGATTTTCTAGTTTGGAAAATTTTAATCGTACAACCACAAATTAATAACACCTTAATTTACAAGTAAGTAAATTATTTATGTCGTAAATTTTGCATCATGACTTTATATGCCAGTACCCTTATCAACAAAACCCGATGAAAGTATAATATATTATATTATACTTACGTAGTAATATTACGGATAACGATGGGTTAACGCAAACAGCGCGGCTAAATTCAAGTTTCAATTATTCCGTACAGTACTGATTCCAACATACTTTAAATAAAATTTTAATATCCGAGATTCTTTATTCATTAAAAAAATAATTATCTTTAATTGGCTATTTCGTAAAATTGCTATCTTTTTGCTTGGTAACTTTTCCTTTCCAGCGTCGATATATACGTTATATCAATAAAAATCTTTTGAAACTGAACGCAAATTTCCCAGCGATCCTTTTAAACCAAATGGTTTAATAATTCATTTCATAATTTCACTGAGTTCCTCCTTCACTCCGTGACCGCTATTTTTTATTTTAAAGGCGCACTTTGATCCACAGTTATTTGTGTATTAGTTGAAAACAAGTAAAAACAATTAAAAATAATTGATAATTAATAGAAAAATTCCTAGTTTAGTCGAAAAAAAAACAAGGTTGTCAAAATACTAACCATGACTGTCATAAATCTATCGTTAGTGATTAGTATTTAGCTAGTGAGAGGTTTTTTTGAGGTTAAGGAAGAGGTGGGAAGCCTGACGGTTTCACGTCAGTTAAATAAACCGATGGCTCTTCAACGGAAAGTCAGTTGAATATAGTGCAACTATTGAAACCGCTGCTGTGTGAATTGGTTAGCACTTTCTTCCTCTTATTTTTTCTTTGAATTCAATCAAATCATTTGAATTGCCAGTGTAGATTTTTTTGTAGATAGATTTACCTTTATTCACGTAGTCAATCATATTAACGTCTTTGAAATCTCAAAAGGCTGATGCCATCATTTTTGGAGGCAGCGAACAATTATGACGCTACTGTTTTGGTTGTTTTTGTGCATCGTAGTGAATGTAAACCCTTAGAATTAATATAAAACATTGCCAAACGCTCCTATAAAGTTCTAAAACAAGCACGTTTCTGTTCAGACATCAGAAGTCTTGGCACCCACTGAATAGAAAGTTTAGACAGCAATTTAAAATTTAGGTCATTTTCTTCTCACTCACGCGAGATTTTTAGATCGTCTGCCAAGGAAATTGGTAGAAGAAATTCGGGGATTTTTTCAAAACTAAACTTTATCCACGGAACTACTAGGTTGCCTTCAACGTCTTGCTATTTGGATGTAAACTCAGCCACCCACTTTTTCCATTCATTTGGCGAAGTAGACACCGACAGTACTTTCTTCATGTCTTAAAAGAAACGGTTCAGTGCATAAAACATGTTTAATCGCGGGACGCAGCAGAATTTTATTGATTTCAATAAATAATATCAAACGTATATTTTTTTAAATTACAAAATGGACAGATTTATCGTAATGACTATCAGATTTTGCCAGTATTAATTAAAAGGTTTATATTATATATAAGAATAATATATTGAAACCAGCTATTACTTTTTTTCTCAGGTCTGCGAACTTTTCTGCCTTCTTATGTATTATCAATTTGATCAGTACCTCAGACAGACAAGCTTAGGCTTTATGACCCATTTACTTGAAAATACTTCACTTTCCCTAGGTTTCAATAAGTATATATTTTTACATAAGATTTTTTAAATTAATATTTTAGGGATTCATGTATTGCCAGTGTGTGTATTTGTAAATGTTAAACATATTTTGTTGTAAAATCTACCCCAACTTGATTCGCATTTAATAATAGTAAGTTATTTACAACTCGTTGAAAATGGCCCAAAATTTAAGTATTTGGGTAATTCATATTTCTTTATTATTTTTAAACTCTACAATATTAGCATTTTTTAAAAACATAAGTAAAAACCCGCTTAGTCTCTATTTTAGAGATTTGCCAGTACCTAGGAAAGACGGGATATGTAAGAAGGTTATAAAAAATACACAACACCCAGACCAATTAAGAAATAAATATTTCTTGGATTTCTTTCTTGACGGGACTAGAACCCGCAACGCCAGTTTCACAATTTGTCGACTTACCAACTGCGCCACGGCGCCTGTCTTGTAGATGTTTTTAACTAACATATCGACATTTGCTACGCACACTTTTTCACCTATTCTTTCTCTACTGCTATCAAAAAATATAAAATAACTGTAAATTTGTAAAGTCTTAAATTACTCCAATGTCCCAATAATCTTATTTTCTTACCCTCGTTTGACAGGAGATGGGGAGCACTTAAAAAAACTTCCGGTACCAATTCAGTCCAATTACGTATATTCTATACAAGCAATTTTTCCTCCCGATTGTTTTTATTCTTGTAAATCTTTCCCTTTTGTGGAACTGTATTTATTAAGACTACGTATCTGTCCTAAAGACTGTTTTCTTATATTTTTTTTTACTTATTTAGGGAATTTTCTGAAACATTTTAATGTACGTTCGTCTTCTTTAATAGAATTCCTCTAATTTATTTATATTCAAGGGTAGTAAAGTAGAAAAAATAAACTAACGTAGGTTTATCAATTTGAAAATTAATTTGTTAAATTTTACCAATTCAATCTTTTATTTTAACACTACGAATAAACGTAGAACAAAAATTGGTCATTTATGATAATTTCAAATCTGTTTATACTTAGTTGAAAAATTAATAAAGGTTTATTTAACTTCGCCAATGTTTTTACCATGTTTTACATGTTTTCTTTTATTTTTTTCTTAAGATGATGGTTACATGAAGCTCGCTTTGGAAACAATGGAGGAACTTGACTGGTGCTTGGACCAACTAGAAGCTATCCAGACTCATAGATCTGTATCGGACATGGCGTCACTTAAGGTAAGTCACATGATATACTATTTGATACTTGATCCTGCCAAATGAGATTGGAGAACTGAGGGTTTATCGAAACTATATGGGTCTCATGCGTATACTTTTTCTGCGTTTATCGTGACTTTTATTCATACTCTTCCGTATCAGTAAAATTTATTTCAAGTGGTCTTATCCAAATCAAATAATTTTGAGCAAATGAACGTTGGTAAAATAGAGCTGATGATATATTCGAACAAAACCCTCTTTCAAACGCATTAATTTACCGGAATAAGATTCAAATTACAAGATAAAATTATGTTGTTTCTGATGGCATTCATAATGCACATACTACTAGCGGAACCATCACACGTTGTCTTGTCCGAACGTTGGCTTGCCTCCTATAAGCTAGTTGAACAAATGTTTGTTCGTAAATAAGGACACACGTTATCTATTTTGGAATTTGTGAGCTATTTATGTATTCGTTTTAAGGGTTAATTTTTCGTTTCATCTCCTCATGTTAATGGCTGAAAGTTCTCGTCGTGCTTAAATCACAATTGTTTAAACATCACTACTCTAGTGCCATTATCCAGGGAGAAAATAAGGGAATACGTATTGATGAAGAAAAGTCAGACCGCGTTTTACCCTGAGCCTTCTAAAATTATGAGGCGCCTTACGCGAATTTCATCATTTTTTAACTGCTAGCCGTGTTTTACCGTAATCTTGACATTTAATTCGAAACTAAAATACATGAAAATAAAAATGTCTGATTGTAGCGTGAAAGCGTGCAAAAACTGTCCGTACAAAAAAAAATACTTTGTAAGTAGGTACCTAGGTACTTGTTCATGAGTGAATTCCAAACCTAAGAATTAATAATATTTAAATATTGAATTTAATTAGCTACCTAGAAACTTGTTTATGGTTGAATTCCAAAACATAAAATAATTCATTTTAAAATATAGGATTCTTTTTGCAAATGTCAAACTCTGCGCTACTTAACAGTGGTGTATTTTGTGTAAGAATTCGTCTTTCAAAAATATATCAAATGTTAGTTCAAATTATTTAAGCATTACCAATCACTTCAGTATCCATTAAAAATAATTGGTGTTTATAAACGTTAAAATACCAACTTTTTTAATAAACAAAAACATGACATCCTCCGAATTGATCAAAATATGCAGTTTAGTCGAATACAACCCTGGAAGTTTGATGAAAAACAAATATTCGCTCCTAACTTTTCTCTGATGAACATATTGAGGATATTACAATATGATTATTATTATTTACAAAAATCACATACAAATGGGTCCAATAGTTATTGAGTCTTTAATGGACAAATATGAATACATTCATTTTTATATATAAAGAAGAAGATGAAATGTGTTGTTCAGATGTTTATTAATCTAATAATTTAATTTTAATAATATGCACGCTTCATTTTTATTATGTTGTATCCCAACTCAACACAGGGCTCATGGCCTTATAGAATTAAGGGTCGTTAATATTTTTTTGTAATAATTACCTTTTATGAATAAACAAATAAATCAATAAATCAAACACGACATTGACGGAGAATGAATATTTTTGTTATAAAGGGGAATTTAGTTAACTTGTTCGCATTGTTTATTTACCAAACACGATACTTACCATAAAAAAATGTTCGAAATTCTATCGATTTATATCGCTCAAACTACTTACATGTCCAAACAATAAAAGTATTTCCATAACTTGCCATATTATTTATTATTCTATGGATAAACGGAAAAAGATTTAATATTTATACTGATGTGCTTTATACATACTTTTCTAAAGCTTTCGATAAAGTCAATCACACAATTCTTCTGGCTAAATTACAAGCCATTGGTATAAGAGATCCTTTATTATCATTTTTCAGGTCTTAGCTAAGTGAAAGAAAACAGTTGATTCAAATTAATAATTCCTTGTCTTCTCCAATCACTGTTACTTCTGGAGTACCTCAAGGAGCCCACCTTGCTCCATTATTATTCAATATTTTTATAAATGATATCATCAATGTTTTTCGAAATACAAAATTCTGGCTTTTTGCTGATGACAACAAGGTACTTAAACTGATTGCATCTCCCAATGATTGTCTTCTTTTTCAACATGATATTATTGTTTTAATGAATGGTGCGAGATCAATTGTCTTCAACTTAACATTGACAAATGTAAAATAATATCTTTCTCGCGACGAAAAAAACCTATACAATTCAACTACAAACTAAAAAATACTTCCCTTTCAATAGTTTCGTCAATAAAGGATCTTGGAATTACTTTAGATTGTAAACTCTCCTATCGTGAACACATTTATATATTGTAAACAAATCTCTCAAACTTCTCGGTTTTATCAATAGAGTGACGGCGGACTTCAAAAATATGAATACCATTGAAACTCTTTATTGCTCACTAGTTCGACCCCATCTAGAATACGCTTCTCCTATTTGGTCTCCATTCTACAGGACTCATATTGAACATATCGAGTCTGTCCAACACCGTTTTCTAAGAAAAGTGGCATGGTTGCTCGGATTACAAAGGGGTAATTAAATAGAGCAATCTCTTAATCTGGAGTGATATAGAACTGAGATGGACCTTATTTGCATTTTCAAAATACTTAATGCTTTAAGTGATGTCCCATCTCTGTTGCAATCAATTTCTTTTCATATTCCCAACCGTGTCACTAGAAGTCAAAATCTGCTATTTATAAAATCTTCTAAGAGCAACTTTGGTTTTTATGCCCCAATGTCCAGAATGTGTAGATTAGTCAATTCATCACACGACTTGGAATTTTTTGGGATAGATCTTCCGGCTTTTCGTAGATCTCTTCGTATGTAGTTGTAGATAACAGTGTGGGATGAAGTTGGATTGGCATGGTTTAGCTCAAAGTTTTTGGTCTTTCGTTTTTTTGAATATATTGTATACTTTTATTGTTTTGCCCTTGTTTGTCTTTGCTAAATAGTTTTATGTTCTTTTTGTTCAGTTTCTTGCATTTATGTTTCTTCATGTAACTGTTGTAATTGGCTTAGGCCGTATGTATATGATAAATAAATAAATTTTGTTCACCGTCGCTTTTTATTTTTTATTTTTATTTTATTAGGGAAATCAACAGTTCTACATACATATTTTTAGTAAACAAACAGATATAGTGTATAAACTCAGAACCAATAACAGATTTCCACATAGTATACAAAGTTAGTAAAGAATATATATATTACATATCAAATAAATACAAACAATTTATACATATAAAAATGTTATTTTCAAGTACTCAATAATCAAAGATTTTTTAAATATTAATTTTAAGAACATTAAGTTACAGTAAATTGGGCGGGATAAGGACAAAAAAGGACAAAAATGCTTGAAGAGAGGATAAGGAGGGGGGGGGGGGAGATGTACATATTTATTATTATAATGTCTACTAAGTTACATAATACATTTTTAGTTTAAATTTTAAATCTGACAGAGTGATGTTTGTATAATCTATATTTTTAAATTTTGTATTGTACATTGAAAAAGTCCTACGAAAAAAAGCATTTTTAACATACGATGTCTTACTTGTTGGTACATGAAACAGGTGGTACCGTCTACAAATCCTGGCTGGCACATGTATTGTTATTAAAACAAGCAGCTCTGTACAGTCAACCATTCCTGTCACAATTTTGTAAAGCAGTAGTTGGTCCGCACACACTCTGCGGTATTGTAGAGAAATGATTCCATGGAAGGTGGAGGCAGTGAGAGTAGATACATAAGAAATACCGGTTTTGTATTTAAGGTACTTTATAAATTTGTTTTGAATATTTTCTATTCTACTTATATATATGGCATACTGGGGATTCCATATCTGAGAGGCGTATTCCAAATGGCTTCTGACAAATGTATAATATAATGAAATAAGGGCCTTTGGATTATCAAAGTGTTTACTCATTCGAATTATGAAACCTAACATGCTCAATGCTTTGGAGGTAATTTTATTGATATGCGATTCAAAAAGTAGTTTTGAGTCTAAAACAATCCCAAGATCTTTAATTTCGTGCTTTCTCATTAGTACATTATTGTTTAGTTTGTAATCAAAATTAAGAATTTTTCTTTTCCTTGTGAATGTAATACAGACACATTTATTTATATTCAAAAACAGTTTATTTTCAATACAATAGTCAGTTAGACGATTAAGATCGTCTTGAATCATTAGGCAATCTTCTTGAGATTTAACTTTAGCGTATATTTTCATATCATCGGCATAAAGAAGAAATTTTGAATAACGAAAGCAAACATCAATGTCATTTATATAT
This sequence comes from Micrasema longulum, assembly GCF_059751315.1. Taxonomy (NCBI): domain Eukaryota; kingdom Metazoa; phylum Arthropoda; class Insecta; order Trichoptera; family Brachycentridae; genus Micrasema; species Micrasema longulum. The sequence goes on from NW_028277664.1 coordinate 163,996, forward strand.
ATAAGAAATAATAGGGGACCGAGTAGACTTCCCTGGGGAACACCAGAGGAGATTTCTGCCCAGTCAGATTTATACCCACCAATTACTACCGATTGACATCGATTACTAATATATGATATCAGCCAGCGCAGAAGATCACCATGTATACCTATAGCCAAAAGTTTGCGTGTTAAGACTGAATGGTCAACTTTGTCAAAGGCTTTGCTGTAGTCAGTATATATAGCATCAGTTTGGAAACCACTTTCCATTGTGTTTAAAATATCATTTGTAAATAAAGTAAGGTTTGTAACGGTCGAGCGTCCGGAGAAAAAGCCATGTTGTTGAGGACAGATATAGGATTTTACTGCATGGAATAATTTTTCATAAATAATTTTTTCAAATAATTTAGCGAATGTCGATAGTATTGAAATTGGCCTATAGTTGTTTGCGTCATTTTTTGATCCAGATTTAAATATGGGTGTGATGTTTGCTTTCTTCCATTGAGATGGAAAAACACATTCCTGGAGAGACTTTTTAAATAATATAAAAAGTGGGAGAGATAAATTTTGGTAGCACGCTTTAATAAAAATAGGAGGGATCCCGTCTGGTCCACTACCTTTATTTATGTCAAGTTCCTTAATGAATTTTTTTACGATTGCTTGGGTTATATCCGCATATTGGATATCAGCTGATCCATAATTAGAGTTATTTTGATTGAACAGAATAGGTATTGTTTTTGGAGTAAAAACGGATTTAAAGTAGTCGGAAAATAAATTGCATATGTCTATTCCATTATTTGCAGTTTGGTTTAGGTAGATAATTTTATTAGGAATAACATGAGAGGTATTTTTAGATTTTACATATGACCAAAAACGTTTAGGATCTGTAAGAATTTCGCTCTCAATTTTTTTATTATAATTTATATAACTAATATAAGATAAATGTTTTAATCTTGATCGTAATAATGAGAATGCTTTGTAATCAAGTGGGTTTTTATGTAATTTATATTTTTTGTGGTATTTAAATTTTTCTTTGCTTATTTTAATAATAGCAGGATTATACCAAGGTGGGTATTTGTTTACCCAGACATCCTTCACGGGAATATAATTATTAATCAGGTCATTAATAATATTATAAAAGACAGTAAGTGCATCATCCACATTGTTGTGAGCAAATAAAGTTTTCCAATCGTAGGTTATAAGTTTTTCATTTATAGATTGGTAATCACCATTATGAAATTTTTTAATTTTTTTCTTTGACGATGTGTTAAGAGGATTATTAGAAGCTATAGAAAGAGACATGTTAATTGCTTTATGATGCGAATCCTCAGTCACCAGTGGACTATCACATACAGATAAAGTACTAATATTTTGATTGCAAAGTGCCAGGTCCAAAATTCTTCCTAATCGATTAGAAGCATGATTGAATTGATTTAATCCCAGAAAGCTAATGGAATCAGCAAATTCTAAACCAGAAGGTGTACGGTAATCAATTGGATGAAGGAATAAATTGTTATTAGTCTTTACCCAGGAGATTTCAGGAAGATTAAAATCTCCCAAAATTAAAAAAGTGTCGTTTGATGTACTATTCTGAATAATAATATTTAGTTTTTGAAGAAAGTTATGAAGTAGGTTAGCATGTTTGGGTCCTCCTGGTAAATATATACAGCAAATGTTTAGTTTTGATTTAGAATTTATTGGAATCGAGATCCATATATCTTCTGCTTCAGTTTGCCACTGTAGTATTTCAATGGCATTTAATTCAGTCTTTGTCGCAATAGCTACACCCCCTCCAAGTTTTTGACCTGTGAGGGAATATTTTCTATCGCGCCTAAATACTGTGTACCTGGGATCGAATATTTCGTTATTACTAATACCATCCACCAACCATGTCTCCACTATACTCACAATATCCCAGTCGTCACAAATAACATTATTGAGGAATATATCAGATTTTGTGCGTAAACCTCGCACATTTTGAAAATAAATGTTAAGGGAGGACTCCATAATTGATAAAAATAAATCTAAAGTAATAATATAACATATTAAAATTAATTTCAGCAGAGATTGCGATCATGATGGTACATAATAAAAATATTGTGAGTTTGGACCTTGGTTCTAGAGATGCGATCATACAACATAATATTATACTCCTCATTATTGGGATAAACTCAGGGTGGAAAAGAGATTTTATAATATTTGCATGTTTATTTGTGTGAATTAATTTAAAGTTGAAATAGTTTCCAATATAGAGAGGTACTAACATAAATGCAGTAAGCCGCAGATTCGGAGAGGTTGTAGTGTTGCTTGTACGTCGCTTAATAGATTGCGTTAATGCTGGTAGGTCAGTGTAAACAGCACGCACGCACACTGTACAATTATGAGAGAGTGACAGATATAAATTAAAGTTTAAATAAGTACAACCAGAAAGACATAGTTCTTTCGGATCTTGACAATAGTTGTGTGCAGTAATAGGTAATTCTGAAAGCATTTTTTTAAAGATATACGACTTGCATTTTAATACTGCTATACAAAAGGGATTGGGGAGTTCAAGCATATTTAAGGGGTACGACATTATAAAAGAGATATTGAGTACAGATGAATAAAAATAGAAAAGAATCAAGAAATAAATTTTTAAATGAAAAGGTATCAAGGCCTGGCTAACTTTTGAACATCCCACTCTGTTTGAATCCTGATAGGAGGAGATGTGTCGTTTTGCCTTACAAAAATTAAACCGTTTTTCACCCAGCAATAAGAAAACCCAAGTTGTCGGGAGATTGTCTTTGCCTGGAACAAGAGTTTCTTCTTCTCCGCTGTCAGATGCTCGTTGCAGTAGATATTTTGTGGAATACCAGAGATACCGATTTCCATAGTTGTTAAGTTTTTTTTGACACGGACAGCGTGGAGAAATCGGTCTTTCGTATGTCTTCTTAAAAATTTTATGATAAGTGATTTGGGTTTACTTTGATTTGGGGGTTTCGCAGACACACGCGTTGCGAAGTCAATATCATCCGGACTAATTTGACAATTTACTGCATGTGCTATCTTCATTATTGTATCTAAATTATTTTCACTGTTACGATGAGGGATTCCTTTTATTTCCAAATTGTTTTGTCTGGCCCATATTTCATTTTTATCAGCATTTTGTTTTAGCACTGAAACTTCATTCTTCAAATCTTTTACCTCTAATTCAAGTGCATCTATCTTGGATAGTTTGGATGAGATTTCTGTCAGCTTTAACTCAACATCAACACAAATAATTCTCTTGAGCTCCTCATATCCATCGGCAATTCTGCGAACCTCAGCTTGAAGTTCTGAGATAGCATTACTTAAATCCATACTGACAGAGAATGCTGGAGATTGAGGAGATTCAGAAATTTGGACAATTCTCCGTATATCTTTTTTTGGAGCCATATTAGTATTATATCGTTGTTTTTCAGTTTTTTTATTATATTGTTTTTTTTTTTTTTTTTAACTTAGTTAAGTTCCAACTTGGTTATTGTCTATTGATATGGTTCAAAATAAATTATATAGTTTATGGTATTAATCTGACGTTTATGATATTTGTGGTCATAGATCAATGAATATATAGTATATTAGCTGTCAGCGGTGAAGTTGTCAGTCAGTTCTCAGTACAAATATTAATTTCTACCAACACTTCATGTAACAATAAATTGTCCACGAACATTAATATTAGAAATGTAAGGAAATTAAGGCACCTGAGCTTGAGATAACAGTTGCTGATGAGGACGAGCACTTAAACAGGTTAAGGCTGGTGTTTGAGATGGTTATAAGGTTGTATTTAGAGTAAAAGAGTTTTTTTCGATAACTGTCACTTTCTTTACTGTCACTTGTAAGTAGGTGAGGATTATGCTTTTGTAGTGCTGAAAACAGTTAAAACGTAAAAATTAAATTAAATACACGTGTCGTGACTATAATAGATACTAGATGTATGACCATACTAAACGTTTTCTTAATATCTCCATCAAAACTACTTTTATCCTTCAGTTAAGTTTTTTCGCGATAGCGATTTATAATTACCTAAAAGTGCGCCACGTTTGCGTAATTTAACAGTTAATACTCGTATTTTTTCAATGATCAGTGGTTTCCGTAAAGATTTTAATGGTTTTATGTATTAATTATGTAAATATTATTTTAAGTTTGCAATGCAAAAACATCTCTTACGTTCTCCAGAAAACCACAAAGATGTTGATGACGCAAAATAAACGTTAGTAATATTCACCTGAATAACATGACGCTTATGAATCTGTATACATATATCTTATACCTAAGAATAAACGTTATCACTTTTGTCTTTGTTTTAGTATGACAAACGTTTTTATTTAATTCATTGGACATGAGCATCGTATCTGATTTAGCTAAACAGGTACATGAATATGCATTTGAATAATAAATAATCGTTTTAAAATAGATGTTACTCAGCCGAAAAATATTCGGTAGTTAATGAGAAAAGCATTTAAAAGGCACGTAATATTATATTTTTATTAAATATATAATTGTAATTTTAGTTGTTTACATAATATGATTATTCTCATTCCTTGCTGATGAAGCACTGTTTGCAGTTATTGTTTGATGGACCAACATATTTATATAATATATACAATATGTATGTCAAAAATAGTTGGTTTTTTCTTTACGATGAAAAAAATCAAATGGTAGCATATCATTTGAACTGTTTATTTACTTTTTAATTCATCTTGTGGTTTTCGTAATAATATTATGTATTTCATTTTATTTTCCAGACAGATTATAAATCCAACGATAAACGAGATTAGGCGTTCTTTAATTATACAATTGACCTGCACTGTGCAAATACATTTTTTTAGAAATACTACTGTTATCTTGTTGTACTTTACATAATCGTTGAGGTTGGCAGATATTTTAAAACGCCACAGCCATTCATTTACGCAGAAGTTCATTTTTATTATTTTGAAAGTTCTAATCATACAATTTACTTCAAAAAAGTCTTAATATTAAAATAATTTAATTTCACAAAGCGAACTAATCAACCAATAAAACCCATTCATTTTTAATATTAATTAAAAATACATAGAAAATCTTTTTAATTATTTCAGTAAATTATTACAGCGTGTTTGAATTTTGGAGAAGTATAAATTAATCATTTCTAGGCTATCCAAATTGAAATCGGGGTTGAAATATAAATCTCATATTCTTATTCCTTGCCTCTTCCCAACCCTTCTGGTACGCGGTCTCTCATTCTTTCTGTCTCGTGTCATCTCACTAGTCAGCTGCCCTCTCCTCAGGTTCCTCTCAATATTGGTCCACCGGGTGGCTTGTGGACGACCTCGATCTCACCGAACTCTCAAAATTACCACGAGCGTATTCATTTTTTATCTTGTCAATCCTGGTAGCACCTGCGGACCATCTAAATCTAAACATCTCTATTTCTGCAGAATGTATTTTTTGCTCATGCTTTTTCTTCATAGTCCAGCATTCGTAAAGCATAGCTGGACAAACAGCCGTCTTATATGTTTTGCCTTTGGTTTTAATGAGCGCTTTTCGGTCGCACATGACAGGGCTCTCCATTTTAACCAGCCTGTAATAACTCGGTTCATTACATCTGCATCTACGGACGCATCTAGCGTTACCATCGAAAATGCAAGCCGTGTAGGTACTTTGTTTTCGTTCGATTTGTTTTTAATCCTTTATTCTCCAAGTCAACGACGCACTTCAGAGACCCCTGCAGGCATATGGGGTCTTTATTTATTAGGACAACATAATTCGCATGCAGCATACACCGTGGCAGCTCCTTCTGGATATTTTTTAGCAGGTCGTCCTTAACTGCGTTGAAGAAGGGGGCAGAGCCCGGATGTACTCCGACCATTTACATTGAAACATTCATTATGGCCTAAAGAATTTTCGATCTTGATGCTGGTGTCCTCAGACATAGTTTTGACACTACGAGCAGTCAATATACTGCATTAATTTAAAAATCAAATTAATCGTTTTTTTTAAATTTCCTAATTTCTCAGTCAAGATTTTTTCGTTTAATTTTTAGACTGTTAAAATAATTGTGCTTACTGCGAGAACATTAAAATATACTTTACGTTTATAAATATATACTTACTGGTTTTGTTCAGTAAATGTCTTTTCCACGCCCGCGTTTGTTTCTGCAATCACATAATGATATGTACGATATGTAACCACCCTCCCGCTGCGGCGCTTATCAGTACGATAATATTCTTGTACCAGACGTTTCGGCGGTAATAATAAGCTATTGTAATACGTAAACAATACGATTTATAAATTAGTTAAGACCAAACCACACGAGCGAAAATCGAAGGATATGGTTCATTTCCGACAGATTTTGAAGCATAATGTACCTAATTTCACTAAATTCTCATTTTCTTTGCTTTATCTGATCAGATGTGCAATGTACGTAATCCATAAAGTATTTTATACATGCCACATTATAAAGTAAAATAACGAGAAACGCATTTTAGCAGAATTAATTCATGTTCTTTTGTTATCTACTACTACACACTGAAAACGCAAAAATATTTCGTACTATTTCAAAGCTTTCAAGTAAAAACAAAAAAATATATTCAATATGTGGTACGTTTTTTATACCACCGTGTTTCAAAGAACACTGAAGTGTGTTCAGCGATAACACTTAAATTAAATGAAATTGTTTTTTAATCACATTTCACGCCACATAAATATATTTATTTATTTTGTTTATCAACATCCACGGGGCATTTATAAAAAAAACATACATGCTAACGTTTTTAAAATAAAACACAAATAATCAAATAAACAAGTACAGAAAAAATATGTAAAATTATAAACAATATAATAAAAAATAAAAAATTAAGTCAAAATTCATTTATTTAATATTAATAGATTACAAAAAGGATTACCAGCATAATAGCGATGCTTGAATTTTAGTATCTTGTGGGAAAGAGAGGATATTAAAAGAATTTATTTTTTTAAACAACACAGTTATTAATATCCAAACCAATTGAGAAAAAAACTTTCTCAGATTTTTTTTCTTGCGACTAGCAGTAATTGAACCCGCGACGCTAGTTTCACAATTGGCTGTCTAACAAACAGCGCCACCGATCAAAAGTTAAATTTATTTATCTACCCAATGCGGGTTTTTTTTTTAATCCAATGCTTTCAAACGGACTGCGTTCACTGGATATTAAACAGAAATGAAGTCACCATTTGATTTTTTTTATTCTATTCTATTTTTAAACGGATATTTTCTTTTGCAATTAAAATCTAGAAATTATTTTAAATGAATACACATTATAGTTCTCAATATTCCTTTCACGACGCTTTTGTTTATAAAGTTATAATAATGTCTCATGTAGGAGAGGAAAATAAGGCAGCTCGTTCAAAATTGCTTTATTAGTTGAATGTCACCTGCAGACGAGCCTCTGCTTTCCGGAAACAATAATAAATGTATGTATGCTAGTTTTAAAATATTGTTTAAAATTTTTAATCTGTGGATAAATCACATATTATATTTCGAAATTCAAGAGCTTCTAAAAACTTTTTTAAAAGAAGATCGTCATTTAATGTTCTTCCTTATATTTATTTATTATATACATACGGCCTAAGCCAATTACAACAGTTACATGAAGAAAAATAAATGCAAGAAACTGAACAAAAAGAACATAAACTATTTAGCAAAGACAAACAATGGCAAAACAATAAAAGTATACAATATATTCAAAAAAACGAAAGACCAAAAACTTTGAGCTAAACCATGCCAATCCAACTTCATCCCACACTTTTTGTCGCGAAGAGATCTACGAAAAGCCGGAAGATCTATCCCAAAAAATTCCAAGTCGTGTGATGAATTGACTAATCTACACATTCTGGACATTGGGGCATAAAAACCAAAATTGCTCTTAGAAGATTTTATAAATAGCAGATTTTGATTTTTCAACTATTGAATTAATTATGTACTTTGACTTATAAAATATTATATAAATCCAGAGAACTTAACTGCAATTTCTCTCACTCTTACCATTTTCTTGTGGTCGGAGGTTTAAGTGTAATTTTAAAAAGCCAAGTACACAGGCACATACACACCAATAAAGATTTTAGCACTTTTGCTTCACAAAAATCAACAAACGGATGCATGGAAGAAATATGGATTCTGAACATGGCTTTTCTAAATGTTCTCCATTTTTATTGTAATATCTATGAATTTTGATAAACCCTCCAAGGGGTAAAATCTTGTTCTTGTATGCAAACATTCCAATGCACTCAAAATATTAATGGCAATATTTTAATTTCATTAAACGCTTCGCCACACTTTTAAGTGTAAACATGTTTAATTATATTCAAACAAACAACAAAATAAACAAACCATTACGCCGTTTCTCCATAAATGTAGGCAGAGAGGGAATAGCGCCATATCACTCTGTCTTTGCATACAGATTTCGCTTTTTCTACATTCAATCATCTTCCAATGCACACATCCGAATATTCCGACTTTTTTCGTGTCCACCTTCAAGAATTTGTCAAATTTTGGAATGTCTTTCTCATTTCATTCAGCCTACATATATCCTTGTTTTTACAAGGACATAATTTTTGCTCAATTTCAACTTTCAACGTGTCTATCTTCAAGTATTTGTTGGATTTGGTCGTGCCATGTCCTTGTCAATCTTTCTCGATCTTTGCATCAATCAACATTCGCTGTCCATTCGCTCTACATGTCTAAACTGACGCAGAACTCCTTTCTTGATTTTGTCGACAATGCTTACCTCTGCCACATTTGTGCACCTATCTTACATAGTTTTACCACGAATTTGTCAGAGTGATCGCATTTCGACAGTATTCAGCCTACTTTTATCTTTGTTTTTCATGTTCCAATTCCATACTTCGCTCAAAGTCGGCACCGGGACTTTATTATGAACTGCTAATTTTACCTCCTGCGACAAACATTATTTTTTTATATTCGGTTTATTTAATTACTTTGAAGAATGCGCAGATATCTACACTAAACTAAGGTTATTTGAAAGTAGACATTTACTGATACCTCAGAAAGGCTATCAACTCTTTATATCTTATTTCAGATGATCAGTGATGAGGCACATTTTAAGAGTTATGTTGATATAACGAAACGTGACTTTATTTGCACCCATAAAGTATTCACTCGTAATGGCGTCATGTGGTTATTTATTCGCCCTTCATTTCATGGTACTTGTATTAGTTTTACACCTCCACAGTATTATCTGAATTGTAAATTTATATAGGTACATTACCATTTCATAATTGGTTATCACCAAACCTTACATTAGTTTGCATTACTTTCTATTCAAATTTATTTGCAGTCCTTATATTGACAATCCATGCCAGAATATTTATTAAAAATTTACTTTACTGGATTTATTCCAATAGAAATTAACTTTTTAATATTAATTTTTCTGCAGAAGGCAATCCAAAACATATATTGTGTGTATTGTAAATTGAATTTTAAAGCTTTGATGCTGCCCAAACTCTAAACTAAAAAAAAACAATATTTCTCTATCTCGAACTATTACCGTCACATTTCTAAACTGTAAATGATCCCAAAAGAGTTAATATTTGAATACAATACCTACTTATATATTGAAGATATTTTGGCTGCTAACTTTTAGTCTTCATGGGTAAATTACGTTACTAAGTATTTTCAAAGTATGTTAACATAAATTTATTTATTTATATACGGCATTTATTTATATACGGCATTTCTGCCATTTACATATATGTGGTATAAAGAGTGCTTAAAAATAAAAATATTTGTTAAAAAATCGAGTATGAAATATTTATATACTCGTATTGAACACATTATTAATTACTTGAAATACATTAATCAATCAAATTATATACAAACATTCGATACAAACACACAATCAGTATGTATATATTCTTATTCTTTGAAATGGGGGTCAGTGATGTATAAGCTCCTGACATCACCGCGTCCTGTGAAGATATATTGTGACGGGTCCCTGTTAATTATTTCTCGCCCCCAAAACATGCCCAGATCTTTAAAGAACCCAGATAATGTATGGAGGGTGAGATCTCTCATTTTGCTAAATCTCTCCCTCCTAGCCTAGATCCATAAAGTATCCCGCTATTAGGTAAAGGGCAAGCTTTTTAAAATCCTCAGGTTTTACAAGTGGTCCTCCAAAGATGCGGCTTCTTTTATGATCAAACATCACATTCATGTATAATGTATGTATTTAGATTTTTTCCTCATCTGCAGTACAGAACTTTCATCTAGAAACTTCAGAGGGGTTAATTCTAGCGAGGTATTTATTTAATCTGCAGTGTCCTGTGAGGACTCAAGTAATACCCTCACTTGATTTCGGCTGAGCTTCATTATGTCGAAATCAAACCTTTGCGTGTAATACTTTATTAGTTCCTTCGCGCAGTATAGACCAGGTACTTTTTGTTAGAATATAATACTCTGTTTTTGAGCCTATGACCTAATTTTATTACGAGGAGAACATTTGGGCGATCCACGATACGGCTCAGAGTATATTGGGCCTGTGTCAGCTCCCAGCCTTACCAATTCGTCAGGTGCCTCGTTGCCGTCGATGTTTGAGTATCCAGGTATCAAAATCAACGTTATTCAATTTATTTATTTATTCATATAAATGTACATTACAAAACTGAATATCTTGATTCATACATATAGAAGAAATAAAATTATTAAGGCAAAATCAGGTATATATAAAAATAACACATAAGTATACATAATATCAAGAGAATAATATGTTAAAAAAATAAGAGAATCTTGTAACGAAAAACTCCCTCAGAGACGTGAAAAATGTCAATGTCCAAAGAAATGTTGTTCTCAGAATTCCCTCAACGACATAATTAAATGCCTGTAGGCATTCTAAGGTTAATTTAGAATTGATCTCAACCGAGCTGTATTAAAGAGCGGCGCTTTAAAAGCCGGCTGATTGTCTGAGGTAATTTTTTTTGTACTGTCCGCCCAAATGTTTATTTGCTTTGGTAAACTGAAAAACGCTTTTGAGGTGATCACTCACTGATGCTTAAAAAACCACAATAATATTGAGTTTTTAACTGAGATGACGAATCTCTCTACAAAGCTGTACGGAATTCTAGGCATTTACGGACCTTTTGAAATGTTATTATTTGTTTTAAATTAATGCTACACACTCGGTAACATATTTACGTAGATCTACCTGTATTAAAAATATTGTTTAATGTTATGTTAATACCTTTAATTTTGTACTGTTCCTCTTTTCCGTATCATATACCTACGCATAAGTTATTTGACTGATGCGGAATAAATTTGGAACTAATACATCGTTTTAAGAGTAAAAATTAAACGAAACTCAAACGTTTTAGTCGTGTAGTATAAATGAGTTTTACCTTTATTTATTTATAAATAACCGCGGGGCTTTTAGACGAGTATACTCGTGTAACAACACACACAAATTATATTACAAATATAAATATAATTACAAACCACTTCAGAAAAAAAAAATCAATATGCTAAATCATCATAACTAAGTAAGTAATTGAATGATTATGATGAAACAAAAATAAAAAACGAAAAAATTTAACCTGTGAACCAAAAATATGATTAAGATATTACGATGATTGGTCTCTTACCCCGTTTTGAGTTTGGTCGACTCTGGATCATAACTGTAGTTTCCTAAACAAACTGGTTTTAATTATTGGTAAGGTATCCAAAATAAAAGAGTATTAACATATTACAACAGAAATTAAGAACATTTCAGAGAAGGTAATAAAGAAGTCTAGGCATCTACAGGGCTTGTGAGCTGTCATTGACTGGTTTAAGCGGCCTCCGTAGTGTAGTGGTCAAGACGCTTGACTCACGCACGGAAGGTTCCGGGTTCGATTCACGGTGAGAACCCAAAAATTAAAAATAGGATTTTTCTCAAGCCTGGGTGCTCTGTGATGTAATTCACCACTATAATTAGGCCTTCTGGCCTGTTAAGGTGCAAAAAATGTTTTTAAAAAAATGTTAAGTGGCCACTTTACATACTGTTTAACATTCACCATTCTGCTTAAATTTGAACATCTATACTCCTTCAACTCTTTCTTAATATGTTGATGTTTGTGAAGTTAAAGAGCTGAAACCTTAATTTATTCGAGTGAAATTCGTGTACTTGAATTATTTCACCTACATACTAGGCAACGCCTGAAAAATTTTTTTTTTCAATTTCGATACTTCTTCACGGACCAGGTGAATCGATATGTAAAGTATTATTGGATTCAATTCTACTTTAATTTTTCTAAATATATACAAGAGTGTACAATGTGACGTGTATACAATTCATAGGGTATTAATATTACAATAAAAGAATTGGTAGTTAAAAACATTTTTTTTTATAAAAGAAACATTGACAAACATAAGGGGCATCAAGACAAGATCTGAACTATTTATCAAACTTAAATCGGGTTGTGGTCCTGTGGCTAGTGTCTCGGACTCACGGACCAAAGGTCTGTGGTTCGAATCCCACTCTACCCCAACTTGATTCCATTTTCCAATAGTGAGTTATTCACAACTCGTTGATTATGGCCTTTAAAATTAAATATTTGGGTAAATCACAAGAACGCAAATATTTCTTTTAAAAAAATATATTTATATATTTTTTGAGTTTCCTTATACTCTTAACAATAATTGCCGTTTAATGATTTAGATGCATTAAAATGCTTTTAGTTTTATAGGTATGTTGGAAAATCCTTCCATTATTAAAAAATGTTAACAGGGGTACAGCTTTAATTTAAAATTGATACAATAATTATTATTATAATTATTACATATTAATCTTGATTTTATTTACAAAGGTTTATTTTGATTAATTGTTTAAACTCTACGTTGGTGTTGTATTGAATTGTGAATTCAATTGAGTTATCATTTATATTACATGACTTTCATGTTTTATAAATGGGACAATGTCATAAATATATATAAATCATGGTAAAAATCAATATATTGATATAATACAGACTTTTTAAATTTGAATTAAATAAAATTATAAGAAAACATACTAAAATAGAGATCGACAGGTCTAACACGCTCAGGACGCCGAAAGCTGCTGATGCAAGAATAGTTTATCGAAATTCTACTTCAAATTTCATGTATTACTTCAATCCAACATGTTCAAACTTGCATAGTCTGCGGCATTATCAGCCGCGCGCGCCAATGTCCAACTCTTCCCTAATAGCTCAAACACGTGCCTCACACACAAGGGGCTTAACTTATAAACCTGATTTAAAGTAAGGCCCAAGGTTTTCGAGTTCGATGAGAATAGTAGTTAATAGTTTTTTCTTCTCAAATTTAGGCTATATCACACTATTGTAATAGTGTCTCTCGGTCTGGGGTGGTGCAAACACACATATTTTTAAAACACAAGGCATATAAACATTGAAATTCTTACTGGAGATTCTTACTGGATGTCAAAAATAAAATATGAAAATAAAGAATAATTTAAAAATATGTAAATCCAGATGGCAACCATGAAGTTTTGCATTATAAATAAACTGTCCATGTTTTATAAATGTATGCATGTGTATGCGCATGGGTGTATGTACGTGTGTGTGTATGTACATGTGTATATATATGTGTGTATATATATGTATGTGTGTATATATATATATATGTGTGTGTATATATGTGTATGTGTGAATGTATATGTATAAAAATGTGTATAACGAGTAAGTTTATATTTTATTAGTCTGCGCTCTCTATTAATTTGTTAAATATTATCATTTATTATGTAGAATGTAATTGCCTAGCTTGGAACGGGGTATGTACCCTTGTTAGCTAGGCAAAGTGAACGTTAAATTGAATTTTTGATAAAAGGTTTAAATAAATAAATAAAAAATAAAAAGCAATATGAACATTATTACTATCGCTTTTTTCAAGAAACACGAAAACAATAGCTTATTTACTTACCTCGGGTAATTTGAATTTTTCGCAGTAAGAATTTTATACAGGAGTCAAGAATAGGATGGTACGTTTTTCGTTGAAATTTTAATATTCATTATAAAAACCGTATTTTTTTTATAATTTGGTTTATCAGCCGAAACTTTTTGTTCTTAATAAAAATTATTTCTCTAAAAATATTCGAGATATTCTTAGCTCTCTTGTTATAACTTAATTGAGATTTGACGTGCTGATTACGTAATTCGATTAAAGATTAAATTGTTACAGCGTTTTCAAAATAATATTTTGTTATGAAGGTTTCCAATAACGTAAAATTACGTCTCGACTCATTTCAAACATTATTTTAATGGTTGTTGTGAAGGTTTATCTTATTTCGCCAATTTCTTGGGGGTATCAAAAATACTGTTTTCTATTTTCTTATCTTAGTTACTGAAAATATTTTTAAAAAAAATTTAAAACACAACAAGCTTTAAAATGAAATCAAAACTTTTTTAACCCTGTTGAACCGTTTACTGCAGGTATGAACAACTACATTTTTCATCTTGTTTCGAGTGTTCGCAAAACTTATTAGTAAGGTTAAAGTTTTTATTATAATAACGTTGGGACGTGACGTGTTGGGGAATCCGGCCATTTGCATTGCGGTCATGAGAAATGGGTTAACTACGAACTGAGTTCATTTCAGGATTGTTCTACACCGTACTTATTAGTCCGTGTTAAGTACGTTAACTCCAACTTCATGAATATTAATCGATTATTTAATCAACCCTTCCATCTCCACCGATGGAAAGCTATTTTAATTTAGTTTCCACCATTGTTCATATATTTTTAACGACTGAAATTTAACCCTTTTGTTACTAACACTTATTTATCGGCCATGCAATAACTACCAAGCTGTTTTTTTTTCGTTATAAATTAAGGTTTCTTAAAAAATATTTATCTTTTTGATTTTCTAAGTCACAACCATATTTTTTTGTAAAAAAAACAGTTTTAGAACATTGCATTTTAATTTAATTTACAACATAAAAATACTATCACAAAAATGTTTACGTGCCAATAATCTAATTAAAATGAGTATGCAAGAAACATTAAATCTACATTGTAAAATATGCTTTTTATACTTTCATTTTTCCCATTCTAATTTTTTATTAGTTAAAATTACGTTTTACATGATATTAAACTTTATAATATATTTTATGATTATAAACACTAATAATTCAAACCCTGTGATTTTTTCTCCAACAGTTGGGGAAATCAGCACCTATTCGTATATATGTTTAATCATATAGGTCGCATAAATGCCCTTACTCAATCATAGTCGATCATTTTACGGGTATTTTATCCTTATTGCTACATACGGCTCAAAATGTCTCCAGAGTTCTCGACCAAACATTTTTTTCAATTTTGAGCGCGAATGTTGTGAGACTCCCGACGTCGGTTTGGTGGTCTACTTGCTCGTTATATCTTTCCCCAGAAGTTTCTCTCTGTTTCTTCATCTGTGTCCTCGCCAGATTGCTTAATTCCTGAATTGAAAACACATTGTTCAACTACATCTTTATGGTCAATATCTCTCTTTACCTAAGTCTTCAGTCTACATAGGGTCTTCTTTGACTTCTCCGCCAAGTTACTACCTTATTTCATAGATGTGACTCGCATTTGAGAAATCATGTACTTTCCTGTCCATTTCAACAGAGAATCCGAGGTGAAAAATAAAAAAAACTGAGATTTTGACACGTCCAGGTGCAATGTTCCTTAGATTTTCTTAGATACCTTGAGATTTTCTTCTTATTTTTGTAAAAAATTGATAAAATTTGTATTATTGTACCATAAAATGAGCTTAATAAACAATTGTGAAGCAATAAAAATAAAAAAAACGCACCTTGATAAACATGATGAAATCGGGCGCAATGAGCTTATTAGAACATTTTTTAGATTTGCCATGTTGTCAGGACAGAAACTAATTAGGGGATTCAATGCACCTCCTAAAGACAGGAAGGTACTGGAAAGGACGGGACCCGACGCTGCTCTGCCAGGAAGAGGTTAATAAAAGATTCCGACCTGTGCCTGTCAGATCCGGTGCGCCCAACAGAGGGTTAATAACGTCACTATGGCCACGTCATGTACTGGCTCATATTTTTTCATCTTCATTGGTACCATCTTTTTTTCGTTTGTAACGAAAGAAATCTAAACTATAATTTGTGACATTGCAAAACATCTAAAACTTGATACCCAATATATTTTATTATTTAAGTACTGGGATATTGCCGAATGTGTCATTCGGCAATATCCTTAATAACTTTGTGGCCGCTAAGATTTCATCCGCGCTGATATGTAGGTGTGACGTATAGTGGTGTAGAAATAGTTTGTACCGTACATTCACGGAGACTGGACAGCAGTGCACGTGCAAACCGCGAGCCCACTGCGTGATATCGCATGATTGGCCCATTTCACACCACGGCAAAAATCCACACGGCATGGCAAACGCAATAACCAGTACACCAGGACGGCCAAATATTCGCAATTCTTTTTTAAACTGCGTATCTCTTTATCTCAACCATCAACAGATTATAGAAAAAAATATTTACAAATAAATTGAAATAAGTTTTGCTGGTTTAGTGGATATGTATTTCATATCATTCATAATAAATTTTGAATATTATAATAAAAAATACGTATTCCCTATTATCTCTTCAAACAGTTCCATATCGCGAATGTATATAGCTTGGTAAACATGTGGAAATGAATTAAAATACATATTTGCAATACATTATATTTTACAAAGCTTTTACATTAACTCATTTATACCGATATTAAATTAGTAAATTAAAATGCAGCATTCGCTGAAACCATTTTGATAAATAGTGTTTGATCTCTTTCAAATCGTTGTTTGCGCTATTTAAGCTTTCAACCGTGAGCTTATATCATTTATCGCCTTATTGAAAACAGTGTTATTTAAAACAAGATTTTCTTTGACAAATATAATGTTCTATTTATTTATCCAAACTTCGTCGAATGCTACGTGCCTAGGAGAACGTTTTATAATGACCCGATTACTCGATCGTGCCAAACTATGGTTATACAGGGGAACATACTCGTATTATATTATACACGTGTAGGTTATATTCGAGTATTATTGTATCACTTCACTATAATCCAATATAATTTTCAATACCGCGCGAGCTAATCTAAATACTAAAGATTTTTCGCAGAACAGCCCATATTTTAACCGTCAATTCAATATTTTGAGCTATGGTTTTTAACCTTTTTTATGTTGAGTAATCTCAAAATAGCAAAATGCCTTTTGAGATTACTCAACATAATTTTTTTTTTTAAATATTTATTAATTCAAATGTTTATTTTAATCCACCGCAGATTTAATCAGATGTATTATTTTTTAGTATGTATCATTGTGCGTAACCGAGCCAATGAAAAATGAACAAGTAAATTTAATTAAAAATTATTAAATAATATTTTAAAAACAATTTATGAATACAATTCTAAAACCGGTATGTGACAGAGGATTCGGACGACGGATTTTTTTTACGAAATCCAATTTTGCGAGAACACGTCAATTTTTTTCAACAAATATTTCAATTTTAAAAATACTTTCTAGTTTAACATATTATAACAGAGATGAAGAACATTTAAGAAAAGGTAATATAGAAGTCTAGGCATCTACAGGGCTTATGACCTGCCAATGGCTGGTTTAAGTGGCCACTTTACACACTGTGTAACATTCACCATTCTGCCTATATTTGAACATCTATATTCCTTCAATTCTTTCATCTGTTGATGTTTGTAAGGTTAAAGGGCTAAAACCTTTATTTATGCAGGTGAGATTCATCTAATGAATTATTTCACCTACATACTAGGCAACGCCTGAAAATGTTATCTTTTCAATTTCTATACTTCTTCATGGACCAGGTAATTTATCAACAATATTTTGAGTTTGTCCAAATTTTTGTAGACAAGGACTGGATTCAACTCCCTGGGGAGCTGTATATATTAACATATTACAACAGAGATGAAGAACATGTAAGAAAATGTAATATAGAAGTCTAGGCATCTACTTTCTAGTTGTTAGTATTTCGAATGTCGAATAGTTATTTATAAAAATAGGAACCAAGTTGTGGTAGAGTGGATTTCGAACATCGTACTTTTGATTCTGCGTCAATACCGCGGGAACATAACCCTAAAAGTATATAGGTATATGAAAATACTGGAGAAGTTGAATTATAAAAACTGGCCGTACAAATTGGTATATTTAATTTCAGTATTACAAAACAAGGTTGCTCCTTGAAAAAAGCGCATTCAAATATCGTGTATAGGAATTTAACCTAGACTCTGATTTAACCGATGTCAAATCAATCGATGGTATGAAAAGGCAAGGCTTTCCTTGTACGTATGTAGGATGTTCGTATTATGTGACTTACAATTACTTTGCCCTTCCCTGATTCAATTTGATTACAAGAATAATTGCAATTGCTATAATTTTATTTTTAAGCGTGTGTAAAATTAGTTTTTGTACATTAGTATTTTACAATTAATTGGTATATTTAATCAATATTGACTCTCAATTATCATATAATTGTATTAACTACACAATTTTAAATCTTTTTATTCGTTTGTAAAAGAAATTAAATTTAATCTTGTTGTAAAAAAAATATCGAAATTCTAAAAGTTAATTTAATGTAATCAATTGATCATTAAATACATTTTATTAATCGAATTGCGATATTTATAAATTGCGTTTTATTATAGTTTTATTGTGTTCCAATCCCATATTTTAAACAATAAAAATATTTATATTGTTTTTTATCGTCCAATAAGCCTACTCATTCCTGATAGTGAAGCTATTCTTGTGTGTTTTATTAATTTATACATACGCCTAATGGGCAATTTTACGGACATATTTATACAGAAAAAATATTATTAAGAAAAGTAGAAAGACACAATGGTATATAGTAGACTTTGTGGGAGTGGAATTGGGAAAGGGGTGTTTATAATTGAATTTGATTCAGTGATCGTTTGAAATAAGACAACTTGTTATCAAAGAAATCAAGACTGGTATGTTTGTTGGCAGACCTTAGAATTCTGGGCATAGGGAAATGAAAACCATAGTTAGTTCTATGGTTATCGGTATGAAAGAGTAAGTTTTGTCTGAGGTTTCTAGTTGGGATATTTAATTTTATTGAGCTCAGTAGTTCAGGCGCATCAAAGAGTGAGTTGAGAATTTTAAATATGACTTTTTCATATTTTGTGAATATTGTATTCTATTTTGACGGTATCTTTACATCAAGAAACAATGTATGTCCCACGTTTTTATTCATTCAATTCAATCAAATAAAAAAGTAACAGGAACAACATGTATCGGTAAACAAAACTTTTGTAGATTTCTTGTTATTCAATAAGATGATTTCATCATCAAATGATAGCAAATACTCGGTATTTATTAAAATTATTTTATGTCGCGTCGGAGTCGTTACAAAAAACTTCTTAAACATTTTTTACCGGAAAGTGAATCTTCCTACCTTACAAGGAATCGCTGGTATCGCAGAACTTTCGGTGATTATTAAATGATTAACCTATTACTTAAATTAATCTCAGAATTGTTTTGTAATTGTATTTCTACTAAATAGGTGATATTTGTCACTAACAACGCATGAAATCGCTGTAAAAAATCTTGTTCAACCTAAATAAAAACCTTACCTCTAAAATGTTTTAATAATAATTCGCGCCGTTAGTAGAGAGGAAATTAAATAAAAAATGATACTAATCTGATGATTTAAAAATTGGAATTAGCTATTAATTCATCTTGGCGTGTCCCTCGATATCATATTACAAATAAATTATATATTTTGGCTGAACTGGTTAAGTATTTACCATTAATTTCCCAGTTTGTACAATATAATATGCCTCGTCTCTTACAGTCTGTTTACTTCTCCAATTTTCATCTCAAAGCAATGGAATTTTCCTATGGACCCGCTTTGTGAGTTTTGAGTGCATGTTGATTTTTTTCAGTCCCACAAATTGAAGATATAACTCAAGTTACGTTTGAAACGAGCGATGTTTGCTTCTTTTGTAATGAAATGCCAACATATTATACGTTCTCTAAATACACTATCTCGTTAGGAGATTCAAGTTAATGACAAAGTAATATTAACGATCAATTTTTAGAGGTAGGTTGTGCTGACTTTTAAATAACTTTTAAAAAAGTGCTCACGCCAACGTGTCAATTATAAATAATTTAAACTGACAACATAATAAACAGAAATTTGACATACGAGTATCTTGATAACTGTGTCGGTTATAATGCACATCTTTGGAATAAAACCTACGTTTTTTCTCAACGGCTGTGTCCAGGCAGATGAACAATGCAGTTCTGTGTGTAAAATAGAACCAGAATCTAGGACAAGTGCTTTCGAAAAAAATAAAAAGTGTGCTTCGTAATGAAGTGGTTGGCGTATTCGTCTACCATGCTTAAGGTCCTGGGTTGATTTCCTGGGAGGATTAACATAAATTATTTGTTGAGGGTCGGATTTACACTGCAATATTTCACTGTCCCTGGATTGACACCCGAAGTGTAAGACTGATTGAGACACACTCATTTTCACTTTATATTATTAAATGCCAGTACTGTCAGATGTCAAAAATATTGTTAAAAGTATGTTTCTAAAATTTGAAAATTGATTGCATTCGTAGTTTTGATAAAATCTTAGGGGATCGTTTTACCCCGAGGGATCTTTTAGTAGAGGTCTTCCCCACTACTTCTGTAATTAGATTATAAATACCTTTTGTAAACATAGAACATGTTCTTAAAATTTCGTTGATATTTTTAGTATTTCCATGTTCTATTTTCTAAAAATTGTTTTTATATCTTTTTTATTATTTGGTGCCATTGCTATTAATTACAATTTAAAATGTATAAAAAAATACAAAAAATAGTTAGCGTTTAAATCCTCTTTTTTTAAACATCTATTAATGTCAAAGTTTTGGTTTCATTTATCTTTAAATACTTATAATTAAAATAGTAGACCCAATGGCTTTTGTTTGATTTTGGTCCTTCGTCCTAATTTACCGCCCTATCATCCAAAATGAGCTATTTTATGTCGCATCGTGAAGATGAAGGCCGCCCAAGGGTTGCGGGTTATATTTAGTCGGTCCACATACTAACCCCGATACTCCCCTCGGGAGCCTCGCACGATGAAAGGTTCATAATTTCAGCACATTAGGTTTCATGCGTTAAGGACCCAATAAAGGTTAACGGAAATCTGGATAATCTTATTTCGTGTTCTCCTGGTCTCGTATCAAGTAGGTACTCTACCTATATATTCCATACCGCCTGCCACCGGCGATCTTCTATTGGTTTTTCTCTCAATACTTTTAAATGGTGTTCTTGAAAGTTTTTCAAAACTAATTTCATTTCATACTCTAGAAATTATGGAAACTTTTTTGATTTTTAATGTATTTGTCTTTTAAGTTAAGAATGATATTTACATGTCATTTAAAATATACTTTTTTTATTTATTTGCCCGTGTACGTTGTAAGATACCTAAATAGTTAGATTTTGTTTAATTATAGAATTTTAACACTTTATTTTTCGGAGACAACTTTTTCCATATAATAATGGTTTAGAGCGCGCGTACGTAAAATAAGTTCAGGTAAATGATTGAAGTATTTAAATTTTTTAAAACACAATATTATATATTATTATGGAATTATGGTTTTTCTTGTAATATTTTTAATTGAAAACGGTTTTGCTCTATCTTCTGGCGCCGCACAATAGAGCATACACGAAGCTATAATATAATATGAAAAACTCGATTCAAGATATATTTTTCACCCTGTGACCTTCACGGGTTTCTAATTATTATTTTTTATTAGAATGAAGAATGTTACTGCCAGCTTTTGCGTACTTGATAATGTAATTCGAATACATCTATTCAGACCTTCGTTTGTGCACAGCACGAACCAATAAGCATCAATTTTCACTCTAATGAATCATCGACTCTGCGCCGCGCTGCCGCGATGCCGTATGTCGGCGGGAACCAATATCATCTGTATTTTCTATACTCTGTACATACATATACATTAGTGGCATTAATTGTCGAACCTTTTAGTAAAATTGGGATCCGTTAGCTACCTTAATCAACATTGTATCTTCTGTAATGCTAAATCTGTAGTTTTACTTTATTATTTTAATTTGTTATGTTTCTACTCGGTATTTAGTATCTTTTGAAAATCTTATTGTTGTTATAGTCTTCACTACCAGATTTTCATAGAGGCCATACAATTT
This sequence comes from Micrasema longulum, assembly GCF_059751315.1. Lineage (NCBI taxonomy): Eukaryota > Metazoa > Arthropoda > Insecta > Trichoptera > Brachycentridae > Micrasema > Micrasema longulum. The sequence goes on from NW_028277664.1 coordinate 186,200, forward strand.
CCAGATATGCGTTTTTGTGTGTGATCAATTTGAAATGTCGATTGTTGTATGTAAACTAACGACAGGCGGGTGACATTGTTGTGCCCACCGATCAGGAGGTAATAGTTACAAAAAAATTATTGCCCTTTTAGTCAACTTATGTTATTGAAGTGCGGTAAAAGTTTAAATATTAAAAACAGTGGCCCCAAATATGACTAAACGCGCTTATTTGTCACCTGATAAAAGAAGTGAGGTGATAATACTTCGTTAAGAAGGTTTTTCTTACCAAGGTATCGCTCACAGGTTGAGTGGCGGTACCGCAATGTCTGGTGTTAGGAAAACCTTCCAACGGTACAAAAATTACCAAAAAAATCAGAAGAAACCCTAAATTAACGGATTAAAGTATTGCCGTAGAAAATGTAAAGACGTTAACACCATCTTAAAGACGTCAGGAGTGCAAGCTGCTGACCGAACGATCAAGATGAAACTTTGTTAAAATCGTTTGCGTTTGAGATTTCTGTAAAAGAAGCCATATTTAAATCAAAATCAGCGACAACATCGTGGGGACGGGCTTTAAAACGCAGAAATAGGACGGAAGATAACTTAGCTAAAGTAATTTGAAGTGACAAGACAAGAATCTGCATCTCTAGTAGTAATGACGTCAGGTTTTTTCGTCGTCACCCGAGCGAAAATGTGTTACCTGTTTGCACTGTGGTCACCGTGACCACCTCGTAAGTGTCATAGTGTGGACCACCATTGCAAGGCATGGTGATGGGTGTCTGACATTTCTTGAGGGTTATATCAACGCCAAAAAATATCAAGATGTTTTTATTTAAGTTAAATGTGCAAGCCAAAAAAAACCATAGCTATTATTTTTAACTAATTAGGTTTTTCCATATTTGTATCTTTTGATACATATTCTGGTTTTTACAATCAAATTTTTGGCTAGCTCTTCATTCGACCAGTTTGTTTTTAGTTGGCTAGAAGATTAGCAATAGATCTTTTAGCAATAAATCTCTGAGCAATAAATCTGCCGAAGTGCTTATTACTTGTACTTGAAGATTTAAATAAATAAGTCAACTAAATTAAATAAATAAATTAAATCTATGAATTTACCATAATACCAGAACAGACATTTTCAGCTATTATTACAATTAAATCACAATTGAACCAAAAGTTTCCACAATTAATGCCACTAGTGTACAAATATTATTATGTATACGAGTACAATACTCGTCTTTGTACAAGTAACGCGCTTTACCGCCAATACGAATAGGCTTCATTCAAACTAATAGTGAAACGCTATTTCAGTCACGTGGTAATACAAATAATTAAGATTATATTTACTACCTATTCCTACGTACTCAGGGAAGGAAGTGCTTACTACAAACTACAAACTACAAACCTGTATTGAGTGATATTTATTGCGCTTATACCGGATAACAAGCACAATTTAATACCCATGCGTACCCATAACAATACATTTTACTCAAATGAATCAATAAGCCCACATTTAAATTCCAGAATAGTTAAACTATTATTTTTTTTCTTTGGGCGCTTTAATTCTGAAAACTGAAATAATGATTATGACTTATAATTATCATCATTATTGAAATTTTGTAATTTTACACCACTAAATTCTCTGTGGTGGTGGTGTGCAGATTATATAGAACCGCGATATCCTTGCAATAAAAATAAATAGTAACATATTAAACGCTTTGTAATTTCTTACGCATGTAAAAAGCAACAAACTTTCTCCTTCTATACCAAACTTGTTTGCGGAGCTGAGAAGCTAAAAACAGTGGACGGTGTCTTAAAATTCCATTGTTAAATAATGTAAATGCGGGATATATTTCATACCGTCCGTGCGCTCTGGAGCTGCAAGAAGTTCTGTTATCTAGCTTCTATCTGTTATTAAATTCAATCATAATAGGAAACGAGGAACTCCCATCCGTTTATCCACTATGTAGCTGCAAGACGTGTTGAGATATTTATAAGGTGATTTTGACAAAAAGGGCGATATGTACAATTATTATTCGTTATTGGCAGGCAGCCTTTGCTAGTGCGCCTATATCTCGTGCACTGCTTTTTGTGTGCGTTCTTCTTCCTTCCAAGAAGCATCCAAACGGTTTTTAAACTGTTTGACCGAAATGGAATGGATAACAAGACTTGCCAATTTATATGAGTCTGAAACCACTCTGCTGGGAGGAATGGTTTTCTTGGGATTGGGGTGGAATAAGAGACAATATGGCTTCCAGTTATGACCCCTTAAATTTGTGTTGGGATTTAATTGATACATCTCGTGCAGTGTGCAGAGTGCAGTATGTGCTGGGCAAGCTGATACATCTCGTGCAGGAGGCAGTCATATATAGTAATAATTTAGTATCTTATACTTTTCTATCAAGTTCCTTCTCTTCCGTCAGTCTTCCAATGACATTACTCCTAGTGCTATTAATCTACCATGGTAGGGCATCCTTTTGAGTAATTTAGGGATTTTTTAACACATCTTTGAACTTTTTCCAGGAACACGATATCTTTATTGAAAAGGAACTCCTTATTTGATATCCATACACCAAAAAAGATCTTGTTTATTTTTTATTTCTCATCTCTGAAGATTTTGGATTATCTTTTTAATTAAATAAATTATTGATTTGGCTTTCTTGGCGATAGATGTGATATGAGCTTCCCATTTTATGATATTCCCATCCATTGACATGATTATGCAGAGCGTTTTTTAATGCTTTGGCGGGTTTGTGTTGGACAACACCCAAAAGGTTATTATATAGGATTGTTTTTGCCTATGTGAAGAACGGTACACTTTTTCGCATTCAGCGAGGCCAGCCAGTGTTCAGTCCATTCATTGATGTGGTCCAAATCTTGGAGTAGTTGTCCAGACTATAGAAGGAGGTTCGGAAATAGTTTGATGTCATTTGCAAAGTTACTCAATTGAGATTTTGCACCAAATTTAAGATCTTTAATGTGAAGGATAAAGAGGATCGGGCCAAGGACTAAACCTTTGGAACGCCGCTAAGTTGATAAAGTGGTTCCTATTTTTACTTGAAAGATGCGATAGCTCAAGAAAGTTTCTACTTATTTTAGGAGCCACTTCTTGACCAATCTTTTAATTGGAACACAATCGAATATTTTTTTTAATCAAATAAACCCAATAAACTCATATCGACTACCAGTCCTTTCCATTCTTATTACTAATTAAACTAAACGTCAAAATATTGAAGCACGATTATTATATTATAATTAACGAAATCAAAGAATATTGCCAAATCGGCGCCTCAGTTTGTTTTTATCCAATAGACTACAACCCAAATCTGCAGAAATAGAGTTTTAAAGTTTTTTTAAAGACAAAATTGGTTTTAAGAAACCCACCCCTTAAACAATTTTTAAAGTATATTTTTTTTCATTTAAATTTTACAAATAATGGCTTTCTCAGAACTCCTGTACACTTAACTTAATTTCGTTAAAAATGGTATGTTGGACAAAAACGAACTAAAGCGACGATTATTGCACCAAAAAATAATTTTACCTCAAACAGAGCAAATCCTTTTAAATAATGTAATAAACTTGTAGTCCTAAAGTGAATATTCCGCTTTACATCCCAAAAAATGTTTCTACCTATTTTCAGATTGAACTTTATTTTGATCATAATTTATTTGTATGAATAATCATAATAATACAATCATTAACGAAAATGAAGTAAAATAAATAAGAAGTAATGAATGAAATATTTTTTTACTGATGTATAAGGTCTCCCTGACAAGAAATAAAAACTCTTGATAAAAAAAAATCCTCAACCAAATCATTTATTTTATAGCAATGGATCAAACAAATTTAAAATAAATTTATTTTTAACTTTTTCTGTGCAATAAATAATATATGCCTTTTATGAATTTTTATTGAGTTGCGTAACAAATCATTACTTTAAAACAAGCTTTTCGTGATGAAAAAGCATCTGGCATCTTCACTTTCTAATTTTGTATTCAGAAAAAAACCTCCTTTTAATTTATTCTTGTCTTTTACATAGCTTAGCAGTTTTTTAATCCCTTACTATTTTTTTCACCCTGGATTTCTTATGAGTCTGATAATTTCTACTCAACCATGTTTTGGTCTGCCATCAATTATATTTTTCGCCGACAAATCAAAAGCCAACTGTACCCGAAACGCATTTACTAAAAACAAATTAGTTTGCTGAAAGCTCCCAGAAATCTTTTTGAAATTAGGAATTCGCCTTTCAATATTTGATTATTGTGTCAATTTATTAGACTTCAAAAATAATACACAATGAGTCCAACAAAACCAAAAACACGCCTCCAACAAAACCTCTCAAAGTTTGACATTTTACAAAAGTTCCGCTGAAAGTCAAACTCTCTAAAATTCTTAAGAATTAAAAAAATATGGAGTTGAAAAAAACTGGACACCAGAATTGTATTCAGCCGTAACTCGAGTGAGGGTGGTTCTGGGGACTTAGAATACCTCGAGAGGCACTGAACCAGGCTCTTCAAGACCGACGCCGGCGGTGAGGCGATTCGGGCGGGGCCGGCAGGGGGGCCTTAAAGTGGGCAGAGAAAATAATTTAGGTAGGTACCGAAGGTGAGGTGGTTACGTTCGGCGCTTTGCGTAATGGGAATTATTACGGATCTTGAGGGTCTGGAGATATTTATACATTTTTATCGAAAAAATTCACACAAGTATGTTCAATTAACTTTTTCAAAATTTGATTGCGTTTTGAAATATATTTTAATAATTTGTGATCAAAAAATAAATTATTATTGTCATCAAAAACATTTTTTACTTTGTGGTATGACATTTTACACTTATTTGTTTATAAATTTGTATAAACCACTTAATTTATAAACAAATAAGTGTAAAAAATAAATTACTTTTAAATATATATCAAGTTGTCGTACCAGTGCCCGTCTGGCGTATTTTCATTGCGACTCTCACCAAATTAACTTTTTATAACTCAACTTTTTTCAAATATTAAAAAAATATCAGGCGTTTTGATAGCTTTCTGCAAATAATGAAACATGTATTTTTCGGTATTTTAAAAAACTTTCTTAATAAAATTTAACAAACGTTAGAAATTTGGAATGCGACATTTGTGTCACATTGTGTTACAATGCCTTAAAGTATTTTCAATTATCAAAGCAATATTAAAAATGTTTTAACGATTGTATTGCTTACAAAGCTCAAAATATGTATTGGATTTCGGTATAAAAAACATTTCTATTTTTTCTTTATTTTAATAATGCGTCCCTGTTAATTTTACGACTGAAGCTCAAATTAATTTTCTAGCAACCAATATCACCATGAAATCATCTGTTGATGACAAAATGTAATTTAATTGCATTGAATGGTAAAGGCCATTTCGGTTGTTAACCAAAAAACTTTTTTATTGTGAAGGGCAGTTTACTACGTAAGTAGTATTTTAAGATTTTAAACAAACCGTTTGATACACGAGTATTTTAGCGCGATAATATTTAATGTTCGACGAAATTGTGAGGAAAAGCTGTTGTTTGCAGAACTTGAGTCAATAATTACCATTCAAAAATCTGTTCTTGAAACGTAAACGTTTCTTTATCAAGTTCTGGGTAAGCTTTTTACGTTGTTTGCCTCCGTTATATTATTACAAGTTTTGGCTAAATATGAGAGTAACCAATTAAGTTCTACCAAAAACTTTTCTGTATATTGTGATATATAAGTAATTTTCAAACAATATACAACAAAACTTTTGTGTATATTATACGGGTAAAATTTGAATATATTTATATAACATCCTAAAATTTATTTTCTTCAAACATTTATATTTAAAATATTAAAAATTACGTATGGCTGAACATTCATCTATAATATATTTCGAAAATTTTCAGTTGTTTTGTGTTTTTTTTTTGTTAAATTTAATGATCATAAAAAAGTATTGCATGCTTTTATCATTTAAAATTATTTTTTACTTACTAGATTTTTATTTGTGTATTTTTATTTTTTATAAAATTATTATTTTGTTTAATCCGTGAAAGACTTGGATATTTAAATTTAGTCTTATAAAAAGATAATTGAATTGAGCCCTTAATCTGACACTATTTCGTTCTGGGAGTTCGATCGTATCGTACTCGAGCGAAATGCGATTTAGAGTGACGCGTTAGAGTGAAATATATATTTTAGATTCGACCAAACTTACAAACCGAAGTAGTGACAGAATAAGGGCTCAGTTCAATTAACTTTTTATTGGGCTGAATTGAATTAATTTAATCTAGACGTGACCGCCGCGCCTCGCCGCCGCCGCGTCGTCGGTAAAAACGTCGACGCGAAATCGGCGAAAATTTTTACCATGATGTGAAATATGCCATATTGTGGATACAGACGCAAATGAGTACATACATCATTATTTAAATTTAGTTAATTAATAATTACTACCTTTTACCCGCGGCCTCGCTCACGGGGTATTAGGTAGAAATGAGTTGATAAATGAGTTCTGTCGTTTAACAATTATAACTTTCCCGGTTAAATGATATTAGATAAAAAGTAATCTGTATTGATTGTCAATTCTTCAACTATTGCTGTGCAAAAAATACTACTATGTGTTAGTCTATGGCGACGCGACGTAGCTTGTTATTCTGTTTAAACATTTATTCATTTTTCCACTAAGAATTTTCCCGAGCAATACAGATGTTTTTTTTCGAGATGAAAAGTAGCATTTGATACTTGTTAGCTCTCCAGCTATCTTTATACAAACATTACGTCGACCAGTTGCTTCGTTGTGACGTGAAAAAAACACAAACAAGCAGGCAATCGCATTTTCCCATTTATACTATTAGAATAGATTTCATAAATTAAATGTTTCGTTAGATCTACATATTTATTTGTAAAACGTCTTGTGTATTATACATAATGTACATTAGCGGGCTGTTATCAAATGGAAATTTCTTGCAACCAACCAAAAAATACTAAGATATGAAGATAAAATTATAATTTTATGTTACTCTGTCTCATAGAAATATCGATTTTCTGTCATAATTTACCGAATTTTATCTTAAAATAGCAATAAATTAATTCTGTCCATACAGGTGCGTTGAATGCAAATATGTACGTTTAATGTTATTTAAGCTTTTTTTTGTTTTAGAGTTTTCACCGCCATATCCGTTTGTAGCCCAAAATCAGACAATGTTAATAAGTTGTTTTAAAAACATGGTGTTTTATATTATATTACGCGCTGAACCCAGTAATGTTTAGCTATTGCTAGATTTGAGTACATACTCGTACACGTGTATATAAAATGAATACAATCGAAAGTTTGACATAAATTATTGTAGATAGTTAAAATTAGATATATGCATATGCATTATTATTTTTGTGTTTCGCATTGCATAAATTGTGAGGATATGCGGTGACAGGGAGTTTTGATAAATAGGTATTAAAGCATTGTTTTCCTATCACTGTCTTGAAGATGCCTCCCTGATGCTATGTAAAAAAGACAAATGCATTTCGGACATTTTATGCGCCTTACCCATAGAATTAAGAATAGTCCAGAAGGAGCGTAGAGTGACATTCGAATACATCGGACTGTGTCCAATAATTCCCCATACTATGCCCTACTTTCGCCGCGTGCATTCTTCAGGTTGCAGCGTAATGTTGCTTGATGGGAAAAAAAATCATAACACAAATGTAAGGTAAAAAAAAGCAATATTTCAATTTCTCTTAAATTTTATTATGCACCCGGAAATATTGATTGACACAACAGAGTAGATAAATAAAGGGTCATTTAATAAGAGTAATTGAATTAATGAACTTTAAACTTAAAATTTATATAAAACAAATTTTATTTTACATACAACTGATGTTTTTATATCATGTTCAATAATATTTGATGTTTTGAAGATAATGTTGGTCAAATTTCCACCACAGAGTTGTTTAATCCGAGATCCAACTTTCATTAACTCTCTCATTAGATTAGCAAAGTAGGGTAAAAAAAAATACTACCCTGGCAACGCTAACGAAATTTCCCTTTTGTTTCTTCGACAATCTGACAGATGGAAAAATAATTCAATTTTTAAGTTGTGATATACACATTCATTTGCTAATTACACATGAAATGTGATTGCATCCTGTTTCTTTAAGATCCTTGCAGTATTTCTACACTTTAAAAGGACACAACACGACATAGTTGAATTCAAATCAGGAGTTGCGTACTGAGTGACGTCTACAAAGAAACTAATGGGTCAAAACGTGAACCTTCTCATTTATGAGGAGTTAAATCACCTTCTGTTTGATGTGCGAATGCGGTTTCTGGACTATTCTTAATTCTATGGCCTTACCTTTTATGACAAAATCGACGCTTTGTTGTTCCTTTTTCAGCACCTCAAAACTGAACCGATTTTGTAATTTTTTTAAAACAGGGTATCAGAACAAATTTTTTGCATCGGTAAGTTCAGTGTTTTTATCATATTTATATACCGTGCGCCCGAAGACCGCATATAAAACTAGACGTTTTTATGGGTTTTTGGATAGTTCCAGTTCCCATAATAAACTATTTATTAAAAAATCAAAGCTATTGAGAAACGCCGATAGTAAATATTTATTGTACCATAAATCAAGGTGAAAATACGGGAATACGTTTGAATATTAATACGTTTGAATGTATAGTCAGACCGCGTTTCCTCTTAAGATAAAATATTATTAAGTATTCGAGTACAAAGTACTTACAAAGTTCACTTCATAATGCTTTTACGTAACCGAAGACACGGGTTCAGTTTTCTTAAATAAAACCATTGACCTATTTGTACATATGATGCACCCTGAGCGCTATAAAATGATGACACCTAACTCATGCCCAAACCGTTTTTTAAACGCCAGCCGGTTTTGACGCGAGCTTGATATTTCATTCGAAACCCAAATGCCTGATTGTGCGTTAAAGCGTGTAAAAACTATTGGGATACAATAAAAAACGATGGTGCAACTTTTCATTGATAAGCAAAAACCTAAGTACTTGTTTATGATTGAATTCCAAATGCAAACGTAATTAATATTCAAAATAAACATACAGTTTATTACGTAAACAAAATAAACATATTATTATTTTTTTAAAAAGATATATTCATTTTGTAGCGTAAATGTAATAATCCGTAAGGGTTAATGAATAATTTCAGAAAAAAATAATGGATGTAAGTAGGTACCTAATTATTTTATTTTATTTTATTTATTGATTTACACGCCCAATGGGCTTTTACATATTTTAGAAATTACATTTAAGTGCAGCAGTGAAACATAAGTATGTAAATTTGGTAAAAATAAAAGATAACATAAGAAAAGCTAAAAGATACAATATTAAGTAAAAATCAGGAAATGTACCAACATAGGTATATGGTACATAGAAAAATATTTTAAAAATTTACATATGAAAACATACACGCATACATATACATACATATAAGTTTATACATTATTAAAGAGATACATGAGAAAAAGAAATAGTAAAAAAAGAAAAATATTAAGAAATTTTACATAAATTAATTTATAACCTTTTGAATACTTAACCTATATTTATATAAAGACAGACAAAATATATCAACTTCACCATACTCGTTACCTAGCCGGTGTAGTCTAGGTATTGGTGAATTGTAATAATAATTGTGACTGCCAGGAGATTCAAAAAATAACGTTAGCTGCCGAGTATTTCGAAGAGGTACTTTAAAGCTGATAACACTAGTTAATTCCGGGACGTCCAATACGCCATTCGCTATTTTATATAAATTTAATAAGTCATTTATAATTCTTCTTTTACATAGAGTTGACATATTTAGTGTACATAATAAATTATCATAATCAATATTTTCAGCGGGTATATTAAGTTTGTAATTGATGAATCTAAGGAATTTACGTTGTACTCTTTCTAACTTTAAAATATGAACATTGTAATAAGGTGACCAAATTGTTGAATTGAATTCTAAATTACTTCTAACCAAGGCAGTAAATAGCACTTTGAGGGTAGTGATGGAATTAAAATCCTTTACGGTTCGCTGCAAATATCCAAGACATTTCATTGCCTTATTAGTGATGGTATCAATGTGAGGAATAAATGTCAATTTTTCGTCAAAAACTATCCCCAAATCCTTTATTTGTGTAACTCTTCCCAGATTGATATTATTAATGTTGTAATCGAATATTATGGGTTTTTTACTTCTTGTAAATGATATTACACAACACTTGTCGACATTTAAATAAAGTTCATTTTTCTGGCACCAGTTGTACAGCCTTACCAAATTAGACTGAAGAACTCCACAATCGGTATCAGAGGTAACAGTTTTTGAAATTTTAAGATCGTCGGCAAAGAGAAGAATGTCTACTTTCTCAAATATCGACACAATGTCATTAACAAACAAAGAAAACAGTACTGGTCCCAGGTGGGAGCCTTGGGGTACCCCACTAGATGCCTCAAACTGATACGAGTTATAACCGAATACTTTTACTAAGATTTTCCTTGATGACAGGTAGCTTTTAAACCATTCCAAGATATTACCAGTAATTCCCAATGAACTAAGTTTGTGTATTAAAATTGTATGAGAAACCTTGTCGAACGCTTTACTAAAGTCAGTATAAATTGTATCAGTCTGATGACGTCTCTCCATTGATGTGATCAACCGATTCTGATGCAACATAAGGTTTGTAAGAGTTGATCTACCAGTTATGAAACCATGTTGTAACGGAGTGATAACTTTACTAATTTCATTGGTGAACTTAGTTAGCAAAACAGATTCCAGTAACTTTGGAATGGCTGACTGAATACAAATGGGTCGGTAATTGGAGACGTCAGTTTTATCTCCTTTTTTATAAATGGGGGTTAAGTATGAGATCTTCCATTTCTTGGGAAAGTTTCCAGTTTTCAAGGACAAGTTAAAAATTTTTGTAAGTGGACCAGTTAAAGAGGGACAACATTGTATAAGAAGAAGTGTAGGGATATTGTCTGGCCCAGCGCTTTTTTTTGGATCTAAGGCACAAATCCCCTTTTTTACATCAGAATCAGTAAATACACAGTCGTTAAAATCAATTAAATCTGTATTATCAATACTGTGTAACCTAGAATTAGAAGTAGAACTATAAACACTGCTAAAGTAATCAGCAAATAAATTGGCAACTTCCTGTGGTGTGTCTGCCATTTTGCGTTTGTAATACACTGTGGACGGAATTCCAGATTCCCTACTGTTAAGAATCTTGGAAAATTTAAAAATATGTTGCGGCTTAGATGCAGCATCGACTTCAAATTTACTCACACAGTCTTGATAACAGGTTTTAGAAAGCTGCTTAGACAAAATTCTCAATTTCGAAAATTCTTCATAATCTTTAATGTCACGAGACCTTTTAAAATTACTATGAGCAATCTTTTTATGTAGTATAACTTCAATAAGTTTTTTACTAAACCATTTAGGAAAATGACTTGCTATGAATTTAGTTTTAGGCACAGATGACTCAATGGCAGTATCAAGGATATGATAAAATTGTGCAATTATATCGTCTACATTTAAATTTTGATTTAAAAAGTTCCAATCACTGCTAAGGATAAATGAGTTAATGGCAGGAAAATCTGCTTTAAAAAAATTTAATCTAACATCAGAGGTTTTGTACTTTGCTAAAATAAGGGTTCCAAAATTAATGCATAAAGGTGGATGGTATCTATCAATTGGTAAAATATTTTCATTTGCAAGTTGCACTGAAATGTTATCTGAATTAGAAAAAACAAGATCCAAGAGACGAGTAAGACAATTATAAACATAATTTGCTTGACGGAGATTTAAAAACATTGACATTTCAATTATCTCACTTGACCCATGGTCTATGCCATCACTAGATTTAGTGTTGAGACCATCTGGATCCCACTGTATATTGGGTAAGTTGTAGTCACCCGTCAAAACTATAGTGGCCTCAGGATACCGCCTTCGTAGACATTCCACTTCCAAATAATGATCTTTGTAGGTTTGCGTATCAGACGAAGGGGGAATATACACACAGCCTATTATTATTTTTTCTCGTTTTGATGAAATCATTACAAAAATTTGTTCAAAATTTTGTTTTTTACATTTGAGCATTCGTGATGAGAACTTAGTCGATACTGCAATCAAAACTCCTCCTCCACGAGATCTGTTAGAAGCAAGTTTATCCCGATCATTTCTATATATCAGGTGGTTGCTAAAACCAAGTTCGGTATTGTCGATGTTGTTGTTCAACCATGTTTCTGTAAATGAGTAAATGTCGAAATCCGTAGTTGGTAATGCAGTTTTAAGTGTCTGTAGTTTTGTTCTCACCCCCCTTACATTTTGATAGTAGAGTTTGATGGATTGTCGTTTTTTGTAAACATCTTTACTATTTTAGGATTGTTATTTATGTATTTTATTGTGATATCAGTCTCGCCGCTTGCTTTCCTACTATCAAGTTCATTACGAAGTTCGATAAGCTGTTTCCTTTGTAATGAAGACTGATCCTGGTACATGCGAATATTATTTTTTAAAAGGTGCTTCCTACTCAGTAGTAGTCGTGACCATTTGACCTCCAAAAATTCAACTTTAATTGCTCGAGGCCTCTCTCCAGTATTTCTTCCAAGTCGGTATATTTTTATTTCTTGACTTTGAACAGAGGAATCAAGCTCAGACAGTATTTTCTTGACAGCAGAATCATCTTCCTTAATAGCTGTGGCTCGGGTCGTAGATTGACTCTCAGGTAAGTTACATAAAACAATATTTTTCTCCCTGTAACTTCTATCTTGGACTTCGGATACTAGATCACAGATATTAAAGACGTCGATATTAGTTGAAGAGGAATACTTCTTAATCGTAGCAACCTCAGTCTCTAATGCGCTCATCTTTACTGCCATTTGTCCTATTGTGCACAAAATTTCGTTGGTTTTTGGGACTACTTTCCCGAGTTGTTCTTTTGTAAATTTATTATTAGGATCCATTAGCAGTGTAGTCAATGCATTTATAGCACGCTTAGCATATTCAACGAAGGATTGAGCTTCCATATTTACTTTTAGATTTTTTTTTTTTTTTTTTAAAGTATAAAATACTTTTTCGTTTTTTTTTAATTGAAAAATGGCACTGCTGTGTTCGCCTGAGTTTGTAGCGGACTTAGCTAGCAAGTACCCGCTCAATGCGGCGCTGTCAAATAGACCTCAGCCGGGACAATATGATTTATTCTAATGTAGGTAGACTCAACACAGATTTTTTTCGCATAAAATTTCAAATCCTTCGAGATTACAAGTAAACTAATTGTAAAATATCTCACCAGGCAAAGATCGATTCCTTATAAATACGTATGTTTAAAAACAATCGTAAATATGCACCTTTAAGCTTTACTAACTGAATTTAAAGCGAGAGCAAAAATATTAGTACTTGCACTCTACACGGTTTACGGAACTTGCTTATGTTAAAATTCCAAAACATAATTTATTTTCAAGTATAGAATTCTTTTTGCAAATGTCAAACTTTGCCTTTCTATCAACATAGGTGCACTTTATGTATGCATGCGATTTTTAAAAATGTATTAAATGTCAGTTAATATTATTTTACCATGACCGAAAATCCGTTTTTTTTAAAATGGGTAGAAGTTATAGGGAATTTAAGGAAATAATGTGGTTGGGATCTTTAAAAAGCGAATGTTATTTGTAAACATTCAAAAACAAACTTTTTTATACACAAAAAAAACAGCATTCTTCCAAGTTTTTTGTAACTTCATTGTTGTCGAATGCAGCCCTGGTGTACGATGAATAAAATATTTACTCTCCTTACTTGTTTTTTACTTAACAGATTGAAGATTTTAAAAGTTATAAATATGGCCAGGCCAAAGCTCGTCATTTTTCAAAAAACAGCACGTAAATTGGTCGGTCATTTAGTATATCAAGTACACACATACGAGCATTGCCTTTATATATAGATTATACCTACTAATATTTTACTGAAAAAAAATATAGTAATCTAGAACTCGCATATAATTATTATTGTAGACGTCACTGGCATATATTAAGAGATACCCTTGTTGATTTTTAAGTACGGTATACCAATTATTCTTTAGTAGAGGTATGTGATATTTCATAGTCCTTGGACTTGGCATCTGAAGCGTAAGACTGATCATGATTATATTACCTTAATGTACAAAAAGGTTCAATATATTTTGCGGTTGGTTTTCCAATACAGTGCCCAATGCACTTTTAGGTGCGGAAAGTGAATGATGATGATAAGAGTCATGTATGTCCCTTTAATACATAAATATTGTCCGTAATACCCGTATGTAGAGACAAACCTTAAGGTGAGGAAAGTACATTCTATTGTCTTCACCTTCGGGTTATTCTCTGCATTTGAAATTAGAATGTACTTTCCTCACTTCAAGTTTTGTCTCTGCATACGGGGATAAGTCTCGTAAACAACGAAATACCTGTAATATTATATTGAAATTTAAAATTTAAAACTCATTAAAAGATCATTTTTCAAACTTATAACATAATAATTCGAATATATCACACCTGTATAAAAATAGTGACACTAAACAAAATATATTTTTTTCGGAAAGACAAAATAAAGTTACAATTAATTAAAACCAATGCTGCCCATGATAAATTAATTACTTTTCTAAAATAATATTTTAAACAAGTGACACCACTTCAAACCAACAAATTTTGTTTAGCATCACTATTGTTATAAAAGTGCGATGTCTAAAATATATTTTTAACCCTGGTGTTCTGGCGAAAACTAAATTTATCAATACATATTACATTTATTAAATAATATGTTTTGTAAAGAACGCATTCAAATCACTAACAACTTCGTTCCAAAGATGTGGCTGGTTACAATAATGCCTCACAAAGCCTCACAAAGAAAACTTAAATTGTTAATTTTTGTAAAAAGACTAGTAATTTCGGATGTTGTCGATTGTCTGCCTTGCAATATGTGCATTTCTTACAAAAGTTTCATATGCCGTGAATTATTGTTTTATCTCCTTTTAAATATTTTCGACTGGACTTGAGATATTTATTTTACTGTGAATCCGAATCCCTTGTATTTTCATTTAATATTTCGAAGAACTGGGCAATCGTCCTATACTTGAGTATTAAGATCCTAGACTAGTTTATTGTCTTTTTGTCCGAAAGAGAAATCTTATAATAGTTTGAAAAGGTCTCAGAAATATGTTGTTTGGCACTAAAATGTCAGAATTATTATTTTTGGAATGCAATGAAAAAATGTTTTTGGAAAGCTTGTGGGAAAAGTAACAAGTAGCAGTCTGCAACTTGGATTCTGCAAATGTGCTTTTAGAGCTGCTGACGGAAAGTCAGACCGAAGCAGGCAAGGAGTGTACGCATCGTCGAGTATTACGTGTATTAGGTAAATGTGTTTACCTACGTAATCATTTAAAGAAACTGCGGTTATCTTTTAGAAAAATTAGTTTAAAGTTTGTTAGTAAATATAAGTATTTAACCACTTACCGACTTTTTTCATCTACCGGTTTCGAGACGTACCCGTCTCTTCGTCAGGACAATCACTATACCAAAATGAAAATACTAAAATACACTTTCACCTTTACCATCACCGTAGTATACATAGTATTTATGAAAAAATACATGAATTACATGCAGAGTTAAAGGGGATGCAAACGCCACTATGCACTTAAATTGGGTTTATAAAAATTAAGCGATTTGTTGCAGAATGTGTAGTGGGGGGGTTTAGGAAGAGGAGGAGCTAAGGAGTTGAATTTTACATGATTGGTTAGTTTTTTTAATAAAAAAGTGGGCTATGTTGAAAAGATAGTTGATTATTTATTAGGAGAACATTATTTTTTTTAAGTTTTTTTTTATATGTGAAACACTCCTCCATGTTTCCTAACATCATTTTTTAAACCTGATTTTTTATGAACATGTAATCAATTACAAACCGCAATCGTATTTATAATTTCCACCTTTATTACTCATATTAAATGGTCACATTTCAATGCCTCGTTTTCACCAACAAAGTACGGCTCCAAAGTCCATAATTGTGCAGATGTCCAATGTTCAATAGTATTAATACATTCTATTTAATGTGACGAATACCGGATCAATTGCATGTTTTTATTAATAAACATGATACGTAATTAAATGAAAATAGGAGATCAAATAATGTGCCTCTTTCATAGCGCAAATGCTAATGATTACATTATCTGTTTATCTCTGTATACTAACAATAGTAAAATAAATCGAAACGTATGGCTGTTGTGAAATACTACGCAATGTCTAAATAACTAAAGCTTTTTATCGATATAAGATAAGAAATATCGCTAATTAGAATGGTTTATTATTTTAATCTATACAATAAAGAAGTTCAGCCGTACGGGAAATTGGATATAAAAAATGTATTCTTACGCGCGGTTAAAATTAGCGCATTAGATCGTATGGCGAAGTTTCTTGAAAATCTATAAAAAAAAAAACAAAACATTTTAATAAAAACGAACGACATTTCATGACGTCACTAGTTCTTTCGACTCAACCAATGATAAGAGGGTTATGTTAGGTTTCCGGTTTGTGGTAAGTGGACTGACGAATCCTCGAGAAGAAGGGGAAGATAACTTAATACGCCACTCGCGAAGTAATTTCAATAATACAAAACTTTAAAAAATCATATCGCTCATGATAGGATACATAAAAAACATTTTTTTTTTTAGCTTAATAGTTTATTAACAAACAAACTTCCTCATTATTGTTATATGGTTTTCAATGCAGGCTCTGTTGCTGTCTACAATAAGTAGTACTGATAGCATTATTTTGAATTACGGATTCCGATCGCTTACTAACCTAACTTTTTTTTAAGATAAGGATTTTATATTTATTGTTGAAATATATTACAAGCATGTTATAGTCAGTGACAGCCGACGGTTACTTGCTAGTACAGAGGTCTGTAAACTCTTGTCCCGTAGACCACTTGCCGATTTTTAAACTTTTAGGCCCCCATTTACCTGATATGATTTTTTTCAAATTCTTCAATTTCAAATGGGTTTTCGAAGTGATGAACTCACTTATCAATAATATGTGTCATTCAACTCTCTCCTTTATTGTCCGTACACCTCACAGATCTGGTAATGAACATGGACTGGCCTTATATTATTCGCATTTAGGAAACAAGTTACAGACTTATCTCACAAGCGACGGAATTTCGAATTTTTTTTGGCATTTCAAACAAGCACCACGATGCGTACATAACACTCAGCTAGCTCATAATGCCATTGATGGACTTCAAATCCTTCTCAGTGGATCAGGGTAAGTACCATGCATGCCCGAAGGTACGATGGCAGTACACACAAACGGAAATTACTTTCTGGATGTACTTAGTAATTAGGAAATTTATGTTTGTCATAATACAGTATCTTGCAAGTACCTATTTACAGTCTCATAGTGATATTCGTACAAGCGCGCGTTAGGGTAGTTTTATTAAATATCTGTAATATTATGATAATTATATTTATCTTCTTTTTTTTTCAACATCCTAAACTTTTCTAGAAATGATTACAATCAACAAATGTTAAAAAACATTCTTTGAAAAAATATTGAAAAAACACTCATGAGTCATGACACATAGATTATTTCGAAATGGACAATTTTTAACATGCTCTCCTCGGAACGTGCGGGTTGTACGTAGTACGTATACCTACGCCGTTTGCGGTGTGGGGTGAAATTAAGAATTGGTGTTACGTATTTTTTGTATTTTTTGAATGAATCGTATGTTGACATTTATCGATTGAAATAATTTTAAGAACACTTAAGAATGTAAAATCAAAATACAGGACGAAAATAAATATAATAATTTTACATGTATTCAACGTAAATATCCGAATGCGCGCTTGTACGAATATCGCTGTGAGTCCTATCCGTGTTGGGTTGGATTATGACATTTCGAGGAAGCCGAAATGTTGGTGACAACCTGCCTTAATTGTATCCATTTTCATGGATCCCCATTTGCATCTCATGAACCCCAATTTTTTTTTCTTTGTAATGGACCCCTTGCAGGTCGAAATCGACCCCTGAGGGTCGATATAGACTACAGACCTTTTTGGGAATGTGAGTGCTAGTTCAAATTTAATTTGCATTTTAAAATAAAGGTTTTCACAGATAAACCCATTCTCATCTAATTAAAAAAATAAAGCTGTGCTAAAAATGTATTTTATTTGTCCGTTGTTAAATTAAAATAAAATTAGTTGGGTTTATTATGTAAAGTTATGTGTATTTAGGACTAAAAAATAAATATAACGAACGTTCATTCGTAATACGTACTGTTTATGTCTGTTAGGGAGAGCTGGCGCGAACAACGCATTTTCACATTCGTTTGTGTAATATCTGTGAATAAGCGCACGGTATGACGTCGCACGGCATACGCATTATGAAAATACTGTGTCTCTCTCGCGCTCAGACACGCCTATGAGCGTGACAAAGACAACTATTGCTTTATTCGTTGCTAATGATATGATAATAAAATGTATACAGTGGTCTTATTCTGTAACCAATTTGTTCCGTAAATTCATTCGTATTCGTATGAGAGGGAAAAAGAGCGAAATACGATTTTTATTGCGTTAGAGTGAGATAGATATATAACGAACGAACAAATTTACGGAACGCGTTCGTCCGAATTTTGCTGCAATTTTTAATATTAAAATTATAATAATATGTATTCAATACATAGGTAGGTATAAAAGAATGGACTTAAAGCACTGGTATATAAATATACTTTCTTATTTACTCTACTCATGTCGACGTAGGCGCTGTTTTTTTCTTCTGCCACAAATATGCAATTATCTTGTAATTATATAATATATTATTACTTTGTTTTTATTATAACTGCATATTGTCAGCTTTGAGTTTTTCACAAAAATGTTCAGGAGAAACAAAAAACATCGCAAATTTTAATAGAAATGTCAGGGACGATTGTTTTTTTAGTAAGTACTTTACTGTAGTACATTTGAGAAAATTGGTACGTTGACATTTTAATATGTTTTTTTGGCGTAAAAACGTATTTACGTCCACTCGGTTTCCCTTTTGAGGATTTTTATCTGAGAGTAGCCATCGAATCAAAGGGGTTGTCCGGGATTCTGGGTCTATTTCGCAGAACTGTATTCTCAAAACGTCCGGACAGAGAGAGAGATAGATATACAAAACTTATATTATGTTTAAGATTTAGAAAAATACAATTTAAAAAAATCGTTAAATCGTTTTATTATTTTATTTTTTTCAAATGAGTTTAGTTGCCACGAGTGTGACTCGTAGTTTACACATTTAGATCGGGTTACCGGAGATGATTTGTGCAACGAAGTCTGAGATCAAGACAAAAAGGCCTTCAAGTGTCAGGATGTCTAAAAGAGATTTTATGAAAAAATAAAAACATGCGAATTGACAGCAAAATTAGAATATATACAGGACATGTGTGAGACCCATCTTGACTTATTGCGTAGAAACGCGAGCGGACACCACGAGAACAAAGAATCTGATAAGGACATCAGAGATGAGGGTCCTCAGATCGATTACCGGAAACACTGCGTGACCGGGTCAGAAATTACGTTATACGGGAAACGTGCCAAAACGAAGATGACACTGAAGCAGATCCCGCAGAAGATTTTGGATAGACCACGTAAACCCAATGATCAGCGATAGACTGGCGTCCCCGGCAGCCAAATAATTTCCTTCCGGACTCCGCCCCCCTGGAAGACCCCATGACCGATGGAAGGATAGTTGGGCCTCATCACTGGAGAGTGACTAGTCTGAGTAGAACAGATCGTCAGATCTACGAGATGTAGAGAAGGAGGTAAAAGAAGACAAATTAGACGAGATCGGGTTATACAGTATGAATAGGACTCGTTATTCTATCGCAATTGGTTCATAGAGGCAAATTACAGATAATATTTATTTGTCGCCGCCAAATAGTTAAATTAGCCACTCAATTAGGTGGCTAGGCTGATCATAAAATGCCGACATTCAATTGAATGACTAGACCGTTCGACATCAATTGAGATAGCTCAACGTTCAACGTCCTGTCTGGTAGAAAGCTAACTTCTTGGAAACGGCCGAACCAAAATCCATATGTTTTCTACTGGACTTGAGATATTTATTTTACTGTGTATCACTTTGTACTTTGTGCCCTTGTATTTTTTATGTAATATTTCAAAGAACTGGGCAATTGCCCCATAGTTAAGTATTAAGATCCTATTTTTGTTTTTTTTCCGAAGATGTCACATATAATTGATATAGGAGTGCACAAGTAAGCAAACATTCATTTATTAGAGCTGATTTTCGAATTTAATGACTGAACTGCCCAACTTTTCAATAAAAGTATTCTCATATTAAGAAGTTTATTAGTATCCATATCTTGAAATATTCTAAAGTAATTCAATTCACGTGAGCAGTTAAACAATAGCGTACAAAATTAATTTCAGAATTTATTCATGAAGAAGATTACAGTTATATGCCTATGTTTGACTTCTAACTGTAGCCCAGGAAAATATACATAAGTAAGCAGATATTCATTTATTTTTTAACTTAATTATTCGCTAATTGGAAATAAGCTTCTACAATCCCAAAGGGACCGTTTTCATCAAAATAATTAGGTAGGTAATCCAGTTATATGAGTAAAATTTTGTCACAGCAGTCAATTGCTAACGAAGACGTAACGAAGCGCAAATAATTAAAAAGTTAATAAGGAAATTTCGCCGAGGCACGCAATATGCACGTGCACATTTTTTATTAAAATGTTTACCAGAATCGAGTTTTTACCTAAAGAATTTGTTATTAACCATTCAATGGACAACAATAAATCCTGTTTTAATAATTATCTGTTTATATGTAATCTTTACTACATTTTACCGCATATTAAGCGAGTACTGAATACATTATTCTCCTCTTCGGATGCGAATTGTGGCACCTCACCAGGGCCCAAAACAGCAAAATTCTGAGTTTTGAGAATAAAAGTCTTAAAAAAATCTTGGGTTTGCGGTGGTTTGACTTTGTTAGGAATGAAATAATAAGAGAACGGACTCAAACTCCGGTGACAACTGTCGCCAAGCGAAGGCGATACGGTTGGCTAGGCCATATACTGAGGATGCCTTCAGAGAGCCTTAAGCACGCTTGCCTAATTTACAAGGCATCAGGTTCTCGACGTCCGGGACGTCCACAACAGACTGTTCGTCGGCAGTTTATGTCAGAACTTCGGGACGAGAACCTTGGCAAAAACTTGGCTGGACGCAAAGGAGCTGGCAGCCGATAGAGATGCTGGCAAGCTCTTTTTGAATACCATATGCTCCAAATAGTGAGCGGACATGGAATGATGATGATGACTTCATGATTTATTTTATCATTCATATTTATTTTTGGTCTATGAAATTAATGTCATATCAGATAAAAAGTATTGTTTATACACAAGCAATAAATGTGTGAAATTTATATCTATCGACCGGGTCAAATGGTTTCCATGCTAACTTGTGAAATTCCTGGATGACTTTGAATTAATTTACATAACGGAACAATATGCTTCGCAATCATTTTTGATATTGTTTTCGTGATTATACATCATGGAATTGATTAGTAATAAAAATATTACAAAATGTATAACTCACAAATAATACTTAAAGTATTATTAATGATGCACATTCGATAATTTTAATAACTCGCGTATTATATTACTTACAAGCGGGAAGATACTAAGAAAAACAGTATCGAGTTTTTAAGATTATATACGTTCGCTCATCCCAACCGTGAGCGGGAAGAAAATATAAAATACTGCCAGAAAACGTAATTGGAAAATTGCTATCATCCTCATATTATCCTTATTTGCATTTGTCGGTGCACAGGGTACTGTATCGGAACACCAAATGCGATGCAATGTATCTCGGCCATCTGGTTTACGATGATTAGGTGATCGCGCCAATCCGGGGACAGGAAAATAATATCGAGATGCAAAACAACATTTTAGACGAATATTTCGTATGGAAATTGCCAGAAAACGAACGTGGGACCTCAAGCGTAGTATTTAAGTGAATTTCCCTTTTCGAGTAAAAAAAAAAACCTCCAAGATTCTGGTATTATTTCACAGACAAAACTGTAGTCTTCATCTAACCGGATAAAGACAAAAAAATATTACATTTGTCATAATTATATTATTATTAGAAAAAATGATACACAATTTTGTAATACAATAATCA
The DNA here is from genome assembly GCF_059751315.1 of Micrasema longulum. Taxonomy (NCBI): domain Eukaryota; kingdom Metazoa; phylum Arthropoda; class Insecta; order Trichoptera; family Brachycentridae; genus Micrasema; species Micrasema longulum. Next base: position 208,379 of record NW_028277664.1, read on the forward strand.
TTTTACAAAATAAACTTTTTACTCACTATAATATTGTGTTCAATTAAGCACTTATTTATAAATTACCACATTTCATTTCTATTAAAATAAAACTTCATTGTGCTAGTTATTTTTATAAAATTAAAATGTCAAATATTCTGACATTCCTCAGTTTCCGTTTCCTTAATTCTCCCCGTCTTACTTTGGTTAATAATCAGTAGAGGGGGTCCCTATGGGCGTGGGTTTCGTATGGGTTTCTATAAAAGGAGAAAGCTTTAAGGGTTTCCGTTTTATTTTTTCGTGAATATTTTTCTACGAGCACTTTACGTACCTATTCTTTAGACCTACCACGTCGACCCGCCCCTTAGAATTGTCTTAATATTACATATTTCACTCTAACCATAGATAATAATACTCTATGATCTCAACTTTGAAACGAATGATTTTGTTTGAATTTTCCATTATATGTAAAAACCATACGTTCATAGCCGCAGTCGGTATCTTTCAAATTTATAAAATCTTCACCCCCTATTTCTATTCCAACCTCCACTAAAGGTTCTTGGAGGAGAAAATCTCTTTTTACCAACCCTCTGCCGTAGAATCTCCTTTATTCTCTTTTTGATATGATCACAAAAACAGAGGTGGTCTCGTATGAAAATAAGCTTTCATTTGATCTGTTATATTATTTACGAGAAGATTATTTTGTATTTTATAATTTGGTAAATATCGTGTATTTTATACCTAAGCATTTTTTTTACTGTTTCATTTTCTATTGAAAAAATAAGTAGCAGATCTGAACATAAAGAATTAGGAACATGAAATTTATTGATACAGCTATGTTAAAAAATATGAACATACCGATATCCTTTTTATAAATAATAATATCCTTATTAAATACATTTAATGCTTTTTGTTATTATTTTCGTCATCGAATTTCCTATAGAGGCAATAAATAAGTTAGTACATTTCGATTATTGTTTCAAGAATTGAGTTTTGATATCTTATTTGATTATACCACCAAATAAAGATTGATAATAATTAATTTCCTTTTCTCTATAATTTCAGAATAAAACTATTCTGTTCCTTCTGAGTCCTTCAAATTTGATATATTTCTTGGGTAATTTTCTCTCGTCCTTTAATTATTTATTCGCAGTTTCGAAGTGGATTTCTCTAGTAATAATTGAAAGAAAATATTTCAATTCATCGAGTTTCAATCAAAAGTTCTCCGCGATACATAATGTCATTTGGTTTCAATTTCGTTCCCAATCTTTCGAATTGAATATTTCCAAGGAACCGAATTTCTTATAATATTTTGTTGCTAAATGGTTTTTCTATATTTTAATTATCATTACAAACACTAAAAATTTATTCGTAATATTTGTTGTTTACATTCCTTATATAGTTCGTAACATGTTATGTTCAAATCCTCGATAAATGTGGTTTTGCCATTAAAAAATGTATTTGAACTATAATAGTATCTAAGCGATTTACTGGTCACGTTTTGTTCATGTAACCAAATGTAAACACACATCTTCAACAAGCTAATAATACCAGTAAACAAAAGACTATGTACAAAAATCAGAAAAAAGATTATCTCAAATAAGTACATACTATAAACATTCAAATATTAAGATTTTTATTGAATTATTCTAAAATAATATTGTTTAGGTATATGAATATTAAATATCTTGCATTTCACTAGAGTTGGGGACACTTACAGTTTTTTTCAGAACTCTGAATTGATTTAAATTTCAATGTCAACTTATTAAAATGATAATGATTTAATTCCTTATTAAGAAAATAGGAATCTTAATTAGTATTTTATAATTAACACAAAAATATATTTGCATAATACTTAATACACAATGAAATCCAAACCCAGTCCTGACGGAATAACAACTAAATTATTTTTTAAATCGCTACTAATCATAGGAACGTCTTTATTAGATATTTTGAATAAATCCGTATTAGTTGGAGTATTTCCTAAATATTATATAACATCATGAGTAATTTTAATACCAAATATAAATAAATACATTTAAATGTGAAGATTATAGACCAATTAACACCCTTCCAAATTATTGCATATATTGAAATGTATTATAAAGAATGAACTAGTTTACTTTTTGGAAAAAGGGATATGTTATGTAAAGAACAATGGAGAGTTAGAACAAATCAATCCTGCAAAATGGCTATTAACCTTATTTTAGAAGACTGGAAAGAGGAAACTGACAAAAACATGTTCGTAATTGCAGTTTTTTTGGATCTCAAAAGAGTCTTTGTAACAATTGACAGAAGTATAATTTTTTTTTAAATTGAAGAGAAAAGGAATAAAAGGAACAGCACAACAATGGTTTGAAGAGTATCTGAGTGACAGATTCCAAATAACAAAAGTAAATGACAAAGTTTCTGAGCCACTTAAAATAGCATTGGGAGAACCACAAGGTTTTGTTCTCGGACCAGCTCTATTTGTTATATACATAAATGATTTTGTAGAGACATTAACATATTATTAATTAAAACTATTTGTAGACGATGCCTTAATAAATATATCGGGAGAATATTGTAAAATAATAATGGACAAATTTAATCATGATCTAAATAATCTATCTCTCTGGCTAAAAATTAATTCATTAAAATATAAACACACAAAAATAAATGAATATAGGAAACAGAAAAATACAAGTTACGTTAAAGTTAGGTAATAAAAAACTAAATGAAGTTAAAGAAATTCAATATTTGGGTGTGATGATGGATTCCAAACTTACATTGCATCAAAATACTGAGATGGCAACGAAAAAAAATGCTTTTTTTTTCAATTTTGGGACGACTTGGAAGATTTGTTGATAACAATTCATGCAAAGTTATTTTTAACATAATTATTGTACCAAAAATTAACTACTGTAGCAGCATATAACTTTTATCAAACCAAGAAAATTTAAACAAACTAACCATATTACAAAACAAAGCTTAAAGAATCATCTTGTAAAAAAACCGATACATTACTGTTAATTTGAAGTTAAAAAAAATTAAAAGTACTAACATGTAAGCGAATAATATTTTTCAATTCGATGGTGCATGTGTATAATATTATTAATTTAAAAAAAAACAGAATTTCGGGGAAAAATTGATCCAACCAACATAAACATTATTATAATATCAATAATATAAAAATCAGATTCCCGTTGAAAAATAGGGTGAATTTACATAATTTTATTTTATATAAGGCATGGGAAAAAACATTTAGGAAGAAAAAAAAAACAAAATTCCAACAGAAGGTTAAGCAATATTATATTTTTTTATTTTATTTATTTATTAATAACAAATTAAAATACAATATTACAACTAAATACAATTTTTTTACAATAATCAAATACATATATTTACATTGACGTTTCCCATTACGTGAAAGAAATAAACAATTCTTGTATACATAATGGGGAGTGACGTCTTACAATAGATTATTTTATTTTAATCAATAATATTTTTAAAATATTATATGTAAATTACAAAAAAGATATTAACGATGTTTTCAAACAGTGTTACATAAAAAAGAATTAAAGATGTATTTTTTTACTTCTTTCTTAAATATATTGTATTCCTGGCTGTACTTTTTATTATCTTTGTTCATTTCATTGAAGAAAAATATTCCTCTGTAAGTATAATGATGTTGTGCAGTAGTTGTTTTTAATTTAGGAATTAAGATATTACCACCTGTTCTAGGTCGCGTACTTATGTTTTGAGACCTAGAATTACTACTTACATGTTATAAAACTTAAAAATAAAATATATGTACATTGCTATTATAAGAGCATAGGCATACATAAGAATATGTTTGTGTGCCCTATTTCAAGATTCATAATAAAAAATAAAAAATAGTAAAAATCGATAATTGAATATATTATAATGAACGTGGCATATTATCATGTTTGAATTTACTCATTAGTAAAGTTTATTATTTTATTTTATTTTATTTGGGATTTTTACAGCTATTACATAAACAAAATAATTAGAAAAATCTTAACAATACTAAAGCCAATTAAAAAAATCCACTGTAAATATAATGACACATAATATATAAGAAAAGAAGTTTAGTAATTGTATTTGTGTGACGTTTGTATTCATGTGTATGTGAATGTGTGTATGCGTGAATGAATGAGAGAGAGGATACATGTGCGTGTGGGAATGAATGAGGGAGAGGGTGCGTGTGTATGGGTACGTAAGTATGAAAATAATATATTTGCTTAAAACTTGTAAATTGTATTAAAAATGGTACAATAAAGAGCTTAGTAAAAAGTTAGAAACCTTTTTGTTAAAATTCAAATGACGAAATGATATAAATTGTTTTTTTTTTTTTTTTTAAGTATGTTAAATTTCAAAACCGTAGTACGGGGATACATAATTATATTAAAAAATCTTCTCACTATAAAACTTATATATGTTCAGGGATAGAGAGCAACGGAGAGGAGGATGCGGACAAAGACAATTTATTACCTATGGCAGTTTTGATAAATTTAATATTTTTGGTAAATAGATATATTTCGTTAAATTTCCTGTTATACGTATCCATAATACGGTTAATCGTAGCGTTTTTTGACGAATTTGTTCTGCATTTAGGTATGTGGAAAAGTTGTGTATAACGCGTTTGTCTCTGGTACCTTAAGATGAATGCGGGTAACCAATTCGGGGGAATCTATTTTATCAGATATTATGTTGGTGAGTAACACTATATCAGCTGTGGTTCGTCTATCAGCGAGAATTTGAATATTATGAAAAACGCACGCTTGGCGATAATCTGGAAAATTGAGATGTAGTCTACGGTTTAAGTTTTTTATAAACATTTTATAATAAGGAGACCAGACAGGTGAAGAAAATTCTAGTAAACTACGAACATAGGAAAAATATATTTTTTTAAGAGTATCGGTATTTTGAAATTGAATCGATTATGAAAAACCATTTCAACTCTTTTACGTCATGACTTGAGAACATCATACTCGTATATGTCATGTTTCGTGACCAGTCTTTACAATATGAATAAAACACTCATTTTATTAAACAAAGCTATTTGTTTTATGATACAGATACAAACCTAAATATATTCTATATTTCTATTCAATGTTTTGATTGTATATATATGTATAACGAGCTGAACCTGGCAATGCTTTGCCATCGCTATCAAAGCTTCTACTCGTTGATAGATTAAATTAACGCAATCGAAAATTTGATATCAATTATTGTATTTAGCTCAAATACGTGCATATACATTATTATTTTTGTGTTTCGGATTACATATACATTCTAAGGAGATGCGTGACAGGAAATTTTGATAAATAGGTATTCAAAAATTGTCTTTGTGTCACTGTTTTGCAGATACCCCCCAATATTGTGCAAAAATACAACAACATATCTGGCCTTTTATGCTTAACTAAAATAAAAAAATCACTCCTCTACTGCCATAATCCACGGAGAAAATACGGGAATACGTTTGAATGAAGAAAAGTCAGACCGTGTTTCCTCTTAAGATTAAACATTATCATGTATACATACAAAATTTTAATTTATAATGCTGTTTACGTAACTATAGAATCAGATTCGGTGTCCTTAAATAAAACCATCGTCCTATTAATATACATAAACGCTCAGTCATGTCTAACGCGTATTTAGTCGTTCTTTAACCGCCAGCCAGTGAGCTTGACATTTAATTCAACCAAAATGCCTTATTGTGTCGTGTAAACGTGTAAAAACCGTTTGAATAAACGTAAAAAAGATGATGCAACTTTTTATTGGTACTTAAGTACCTAGGTACTTGTTAATGATTGAGTTCTAAAACTTGAAATAATTAATTTTCAAATACATAATTATTTTTGAAAATATCAAACACCTCTATTCTTACCAACAAAGTAGACTGTATGTAGTTATTTTCAAAAATCTATTAAATGTCAGTTAATATGATGTTAGCATTACCAAAAATCCAGTAAAAAGAAATTATTTGGCGGAAATTCTACATTTTACATTTTTTTAGCATATATGCATTCTCGCCGAATGCAACCCTGATAAGTCGATGAATATAACATTTACGCCCCTAACTTTTTAATTGAAAATTCTACAGATTTAATTGAAGAATTTTAAAGTCATAAAAATACCCAGAGTAAAGCCAATATCGGTCCAATAGTTATTTAATCTAGCGAGGACACACATACAAACATTGTCTTTAATAGATTAATTATCTAATAAATATGAATAAATATTTGTATCTAACCGCTTACCGATTCTTCTATGTCTACCGGGTTCAAGACGTACCCGTCCCTTCGTCAGAACATTAATTACACTGACAGGGAAATATTTTCACCATAGTAGTTGTGTCATGAACTTACATTAGTACATAATGTATTTAGTTAGCTGGTGGTAGAAATAACGTACTCCTCAGGGTGTAATATACCTAGAGCTCAGGTGCATTTAGCGCTTAGCCATGTAGTAAAATCCCCAAAGACCAATGCTAATGTACTACGTTATAAGAAAATTGTATATTTCTATTTGAGAGGTTTGCTAATACCATGGCGTGGAAAGAATATTTTGTATTTTGTATTAACCTATCCCTTCTAAAAGGACTCAAATGTGTATTACAAGTAAGGGTTATATACAAATATTTAATATTACTTGTTGAAATATTTTACCGCAAAGTTAATGCTTTAAATATAAATTTCAATTCATTATCTGGTCCACTGAACCCACAAGTAGTAAGAATAGTAAATAAAAGGAGATGAATAGGGGAGTATTTAACGAAAAGGTAGGAAATGTTGTTCCATATACGTCTTTGACAGTGGATGGGAGATGTATTCCACAGTCGAGCTGCATAGACAATACGTATGAGTTTGTAAAAAAAAGGAGCGATTATGGATGGAATTAAAGAGGGTGCATCGAGAATGTGAACAAAGATGTTGATTTTTTTCACGGAGGTATAGAGCTTTAGGACTATGGAGTACAGTTAACAGAAGCTTTGAATTACTACTATGCGATAATCATACATATATGTTATGTTTCCTTAAACCAGATATTATCATATGCTTATTGCAAGTATTCTGAAATAAGTTCGCAACTTAAATGAGTCATGATACGTACGTAGATAGTATTTTTAAATCGATATTTTTCGACAGTTTACCATCGATATATGTTTTTTGTGATTAAAAACATTTTCAGAACATAATCTGATTTTTCCCATAACCCTTTGAGTTCACCAGCTTACTTCTGTCGCCGCACAGTGTTTGGATTTCCGTTTTTACGGGCTCACTTTGTGTTTTGATCGAAAACACAAATTATTCACGTGCATTGTTTGGGATTATTGTTATTATGTAAATAATAAAAACTTAAAATTATTTGAAATATCATCATCATAATCTCAGCTTTAATTTAAACACTGCTATATCTACTACTTCGTAGTATACTTTAAGTTGTTGTGAAATAAAGAAACTGTTTTTATTACTTCCTTATCTGATCCGGGTACTGTGGAACAGATAAACTGGATCATGCGTTTGCATTTTTGGCCTTAGAAATTAAGTTCTTCTCCCACATAAACTCTACCAACTGAAGCCGACTGATTCTCGCATAGCGTGAATCTACATATAAGCGAAACAATAAATTACTCTGGTTATCGCAGCGTTTTGTAGTAAGAACATAGCATTATTAAAAAAAAAAACTCAGGCATATAATAAAAATTAGCGCAAAGTCGGAAACAATTTGAAAAAAATATTTTGTAAAACGGGCAAATTTTTATTTCATACCTATAAACACAACAAAAAATATTTTACATTTGAAAAAAAAATCCTTCAATGCGTACCTGAACAAACAGTCATCATTAGAACATTAAAAAAATAATAATTGCCAAGTTAACATTGCGACGGTAACTTTTAAAAACACCCTTCTGTTAAGTGTGAAATTGAGCTAATGAATTGGTTTACTAATTGCTCTGGTTTATGAGTATTCAGTACATTAAATATTTAGGATTTTCGCAAATAATTTGCATTTGATCTAAAAAACTGTTTAGCTTACAAATTATAGTTATTTTTTTTATCTTCGAAATGTTTTTGTGGGTTAGATGAGCCCGTTATTACGGAAATGCAAACATCGTGCGCCGGTCGCCTTATTTGCGGATTTCATGATGAATCACATTATTAGCAACTCATTAAACTTTTACCCCGACCTATTACTCATTGTGAAGTATTTGCGTAGTAATATTCATTAAAATATATTATGCAGCTCTCAGAATATTCAACCTGTAATGTAAAAAAAGTCACTTCTTCTGTCTGTAGAAAATATAAGTACATTACGACATATTATGGAAAGATATTCATACATAGAAATAAACTAATATAGACAGACCGCAGGAGTTCTCTTTTATGCGGGTCAAATGGTACTTTATGAATATGTAAACTTGCTGGCGCCCACGTAGTTAAAGCATCATGGCATCACCAAAACGTGGTCGTAGATATAGACAATAATTTAAAAAGAGCGACACCCCAGAGTAAAAAATAATATCCTTTACAGCTACATAAGCTTGATTAGTGTTTGCTGAAGCCTATTTGACTACAAAACAATATGACGTTTGTTCTTTAAACTTTTTAATATTTTTATAAGAGTTCTCCTTATTTTGATTTTTTGTTTTTGTACATATGTTTGACATATTTTCCTTAATTTTAGTTAAGTTTTTTGTTACTATAAATATTACCATGTTATAGGTTGATTTGTAACGTACCATAATATGATCCCTTAAAGAGACGTCTCATACGATTTTTTCTAAATAAATACTTAAAAACATTAACTTAATATAACTCAAATTTATTAAATATATTACTCCCCTTATTTAATAATTATGAACTCCAATGTTTGTAATTGTCAGTTCAAACAGAGTGAAAATAAAACGAGTGTACGTAATATAATTTCGATCGACTTTTTGGGTCGAATACTCTTCTGTGCGACGCGACAAAAATATCTTGATTTTTTTTTCATTTTTATACTTCTCTTTAGCCTCGTAAAATACGTTTAAGTCACCCAAACAAAAAAATAAGGAGATAGACAATAATCAACTGAAGCAGATATTCTATGAACAATATGGATTAAGGGATTACAATTTACATTTAGCATTTCTTGTTTATATAAAAAATTTAGTCATTAAAGAACGGACAAAGAAAAAATATCTAAATTAGAATAAACAGCAACATTTGAAATAAATCTTTTGTAGTAATTTAAAAATAAAATAAAAAAGGAGACAGATTTTTTTTCTACCTATTAAAACTTTTTGGGACTCCCGTTCTATATAGGACCATTGGAGAGTAGTATAGCAAGAATATCGCCTTGATTGTGTGATGCCTACAGTACAACATGGTGAAGAAGCATTATGGTTTGGAGATGTATGGCGTCTACAGGCGTGGGAAAACTCTTCGTGTGCGAAAGAAACCTATACCACCACACGGAACGATGTTTTGAAACCCTGAATCATTAAATTATATAATACTGAGTCCCAGAAGAGTGTTTTCTACCAGCAAGACATCAAGACAACACTCTATGCTTTTAAAAAAGTATTAAGTGGTTAAGAAAAATAAAGGTTACCTTATTAATTGGTCTGCACAGGTGCACAGTCACCTTATTGAAGTCCAGCTGATCGTTTGTCATCAATATTTAAAAAGTTGTCACTCCAAAAATACGTATTCAAAGAATGGGCCAAAATAGATTTGCTTGCCAAAAATTGGTGGACAATATAAAAAAAGCATATGCTTGTTATACAAGCAAAGGAATTTTATGCATAAGATATTAAACATGGTTTGTAAATAAACCAGTCTAAACAATTGTTGGTTTTTTTTTAATCCCTTAACAACCAAAATATGTTATTACGAGTACATAACACTAATGCCAAGGATGTACGTAGAGTAAAAATATTTTCTTGACAAGAATAATAATACATGTGTATATTATTATTATCCTAAGATTTTTCAGAAACTAATTTTCAGCGGCTGATATTACGGTTGTCTTTCAAAAATATAAAAATTATTGCGAGTATTTTTTGAATTAATTTATATCGTTTTGATACTCGTAGTAAATATTTAATACTGTTTTACGTATTTCCTTTATTCGGAGTTTTCAAGAGAAAGGAATCACTCTCGGTTCCTTTTTGAAGTCTCGCAAATTACTCCGAGACTTTAATTGAAGGGCAAAACTTTAGCGTTGTGTTGTTAATGGTTTTATAATCACATTTTTCTCGTTTGTGGGACTTGTGGCTCTCAGATAATTATAAATTCTTTATTTTCTTTGGAAAAACGAAAGCCTTTTGAAGTTAATAATAAAATTGACAAATATTTTCCGTTATTAATTTTTGTTTTTTTGTAAAATGACAGGAGTTTTCATGTAAAACTTTATTTTTAAATCCATGAATGTACATTTTTTTAATCCTTCGGAGTCACGGAATTATCAGTTTATAACATTTTCACAAGGTTATAAATACATAGATGTCGTTGCTACGATATGTATATAAATATTTAAAAAGGTTTACAAAAAATATTCACAAACAAGAATAAGCAATATATTTGGAATTCAACGTATATTTTTTAGAACTGAAATTTGTCAATATAAGAACTTATTTCTGCCCTACAAAAAAGTTTGTTTTTGTTTATTTTACATACTGGCCGGTGTCGAGTTCAAAAACCGCAATTTTGTCAAAATATATTTGAAAATGTCAGAAGCATAGATTTATCGATTATATTTATAGATTACCAACGCTTATACATAATATAGTCATTCAAATAAGAATATAAAACCAGTATAATAACAACTTTCGTAATATTACCTCCATTTGTTATTATGATACATTTTATATTATAACACTATTTAAAGTAGATAAAATAACATCACATTAAACGCGCCGCATTTTTTAAAGTACATATGTTCATGTTTTGTGCATATTTTTTTTAATCTTTTCTAGGTTGTTCACAAGTTAAATTATTTGACACTATTTTTTGAGTGTTTACCTAATTTTTTTTTTTTTTTTTTTTATATGGGAGTTGCTTTATTATTTACCTTGCTTATAATATACAAGGTTTATATTTCAAAAGTGGATTTTTCTGCAATTAAATTTCTTTAAATTGATCTAAACTGTTGGGATCAGGTGGGATATACTAATGTGGGCCAATCAGGAACTTCTCAGCATTTGCTTATGTGGAGAGGAAACCACTCAAAACTCTTCAGGAGAAGCCGGCCTGTTGGCAGTAGTCAACAGGCCTTCCGTTACACTAGAGGAGTGTTCGGCATTTTCTTCCCTACTTTGGTTTATTTTACCAATAGCCTGCACTATATTGATCATGTATAATACTACCTCTCGTGTGAGTTCTTTATTACCTATCACCGATGGGATGTCGCATAGATCTTCACCCAAGCTTCTGCATCGCGCCTCCAGCTGTTGTCTTTGAAAGCTGAAAAGGGGGCAATGCATCAACAGGTGAGGGACATCTTGAGGAGTTTCATCGTTGCATGGGCAGCTGTCGATTTCGGAGAGCTTGAAGCGATGCAGGTAGCTCATAAACCCACCGTGACCCGTAAGCATCTGGGTGAGCTCGTAGCCAGCATTCTGCATTCTCCTGAAATCATAGGCATGGAAAATGGTAGGGAAAAACATTTTAGTTATACTTCCGGTAGGTTCACTTAAATAACGATCGTTCCAGACTTGAAGGGTTCTGCTTCTTATTTTCCTTTTGGCAAAACTGAGCGGGAAATCGGCAAAATCGGGGGCTGTCTTCTTGAGTGTAGCTTCCCGAGCCTTTTCGTCAGCCTTTTCGTTGCCAAGGATTCCGCAGTGTCCCCGTATCCAGCCGATGTACACGTTCTGGTGTCTGCATCGAAGCTTCTGGATATCTGTTCTAATGTCCATTACAATAGGGTTGACCGAATTTCGGTCAGTTATTGCATGGACGAGTGTTTACCTAATTGTAATTCAAATCAAATTTTATATTCGTCCTTATTTTATGGTTTTTAATTTTTTCTGTGTAAATTAATTCATGTTAATTAGGCATTTTTATTATTTTTTATAAAACTGAAGTTCCAGTATATTTATTGAAATTAAACGTTACTTTGGGTGCTTTGTTCTCGAACGTGGGATTCGAAGCATTTCCATACTAAAGTTGAAAGTATTACTTGTTTCTAAAATGTTGTTTTCTCTACAAACATACGTCTCGTTTAATAACTGTTTATTTTCAATCAAACATGTTTTACAATACAAAAAAAACCTAAATTGAAAAATTTAGTAAAATTATTTGATAAAATATCATTTTTAAATATTTGTAATAAGTGTGCTGGAAATTATATTTTCCGCTTGCCTTACTCATCACGCCGCGCCGTCAAAAGCTTTGTCTATCATATTTTTTTAGATAAGTTAATTGAAACTCCTGATTATGCATAGAAATTTTCATTTATTAATTTTTCTACTTAATTAAAACTATTTTAAACTAATAAATTCCAGAACAAGCCTAGTTTTTTTTTCGCTATTGCAATATTACTCTTTCGAGAAAAAACCTCAGATGCGAGGTCCCGGGATCAGTTCCCTGCACAGTGGACGTAAAATACTTGAATGGTTGTTATTTACTGCCATTTTATTATGTTAGGTTGGCAAGAAAGTAATTTTAGTTGCGCAGTATAAAATATTTTACTTTTTTGCATGAAGAACAAACTTTAATCTATTACATATTTTAAATTTTTTCAATAACCTTTTACCATCTTTCTTTTCAGCTTAAATTTCCTATTTACTTCCTTCATTTTCATGTTTACGAGTTTTCTTTTTTCTTTGATAAAAATTAGAATTATTTATTTATTTTATAAATACCATGTAATAAATGCCAGAATGAGCGTATATAAACAAATAAAAAGAAAATAAAATTTCTCGCTCTTAGAATTTCAGGTCCTAATCAGCAAAAAAACTAAACCAGTGCGATTACAGATCGTCATCATTGGTGAAAGTTTTACCATTCAAAGAGTTTTCGAAATAAATGGTAATCAGATGGGGGTCAGGGCTATATGGGAGATGCGATTGATCTTGATTGAGAAGTGGTGTCGTAAAAATCCAGCCAGCAAATACAGCCCTAATCTAGCGCCGTCTGATTACTGTTTATTTCGAATGGTAAAACTTTTACCAATGATGATGATCTAAAAGTATACTTTGTTCAGTTTTTTTCTGATAAATACCAAAATTTAATAAAGATTACAATGATAAAGATATCTAACAAAATTGAAAATACTTAATTGTTTGATGTTTATCCATCGTACAAAAAAAGGTGATATTTCTCACTACAAAACTGAAATGTCTTTCTTGCCCTCCCAATATTTAGGTTATAGTCCTTAGACTGATGCTGAAGCGTGACAATAACTATCTGGCCTTCATGTATATTATAATACTGTATATATATATACACTTACTCTCATACAAATACACCATTTGTTACACCAAAATTTAATATGTTTTATTTTTATTCAAAAACTTCGCTGGCCTACCTTTAAACTTTATCTTTATTATTACATTTAATCATTGTTGACTGGACGTTTCTGTAAAATAAATAAATATATAAATAAACGATCGATAGGTAGATACGCTACGATTAGAGTACCTACCGGTCGTTGAAGAAACCTTCAACATTGGCAGAATGGAGGATATTACCCGGTTATGTGGCCATGTCAGGTCCTAAACCCTGTAAAAACCGAGACTTCCATATTCCCTTCTCTTAAATGTTCTCCCTCTCTATTGTAATATGTATTTATGTGTTTTCACACGGGGCGATTTAATACTTGGCTTTCTTATCTTTCATGAGCTTCTGTCGTGCTTCCCTGTGTATAGGTATATTATTCATTTCTTATGACGCACACCAATTGAACCCATAAGAGAGTTTTGTTAAGAGCAGATAATATAATAATTTCTTATCCGACCTCTGCCGGGTGTATTATGACCACATTTTATGTGCTTAGTTTTTGTGTTTCAAATTTTCTTGATTTGATTTCATTTCTTTAAGGGCATCTTACCAAATATTTTATATTCGTATCATGAAACAATTTTCAATTATCACTAAAGAGTAAACAAAAACTATCATGCTCACAAATAAATGTCTCTATAATTGCAGTGTCCGTACTGATATAAAATTAACTTTTATTGACCTGATTAAATAGTTTACATGAACGAATATTTTTACTTAATTTTTTTCTTGCGGTGACTAGTCGGGTCCCCCCAAAGACGACTGCTTATTGTCAAGTTATTCCAGGGAAAATATGACCAGAGTGGATTACCCTTGCCCTTTCTGGTGGATTTTTCTGTCGGGGTTATCTTCCCTTATCTAGTTGGTTCTGCTTTTCTGAACTAAATTCTGATTCTGAATATCCCAGCAAGACGATTTTACGAGTAGGTAGAAACGAAACCTATTTTGCTAGACAAAAATATTTTTAATTCAATTTGTAAAACGTGGTTAATTGGAGATGTGGTACCTACCGCGGAGTAAATAGTTTGTTTTTATATGGTTATTTATGAAAACACGATTTTCGATTGGAGGGTCATTGATCATTTTTACCCACCGTTCTCAAGATGAAGTTTTTGCTAAATTTATCGAGGAACGTTATTACGCTAAATAATATTATTTCGGATTTCAACAAACTTTAAAAAATAGGCTGCAAATGCAAAATTGACTAAAATGACAATGAAAGGCCTTTAAGGGGTGAAAAAAACTACAAAAGGACTATCAGCTTCAGATATTACATATTTTTAGAATACAGAATACCGGGAATGAATATGCATCATATTTTGATATATTTAGTTTATCTCTGCCTAACTTAAAAAATAAAGTGACCAACATATTTTTTATCAAAAAGAGCAAATCAACTTCAGAAGATTGGGTTGGAATAGTTATAATTTGATTGATTAATGTATTTTGTTATTGTATAATTTCTTTAAAATATATATGTATTTCAAGTTATTTATAATGTGTATAGTACGAGTATATTAATATTTCATACTCGATTTTTTTATATTTTTATTTTTAAGCACTCTTTATACCGCATATATGTAAATGGCAGAAATGCCGTATATAAATAAATAAGGCCCAAAGTTTCGTTCCTCAAATTCGATAATTATTCTTTCCATTAATAATTTATTGTTTCATTTATTATTTATCTACGTAAATCTTCCAGTGAATAAAATGATTCGCCTACAGTCTGTAGCCAGACTCATTTTTGAAATCTCTACTTTTTATCACTTCACTAGTTCAAGAATTACACTGGCTACGTTTTCCACAGAGGGTGGAATGCAATCTTTGTTGTTTTATGTATATGTCAATACACATCTCTGCTCCGGAATATCTAACTGACAGACTTATGCTTAGATCGGGTAAATATACGGCAATATAGGAAACATTATTGTTCTTAAACACAATCAGCGCACTAAATTCGGTGAACGCACATTTGCGATCCCAGCCCCCATGGCATGGAACACTCAAATACTAGAAGTGCAAAACTGTGAGAGAAATGTTTATAAAAAAACTTAAACCTACTTGTGATTACAAAATAAACTGTTAGTTTAATAAGTAGTAGTGATAACTAGTATCATAACTAGTATAATAAATCTGGCAGATACATTTTTTTTTCTTATTCTTAGTGGTGAGGGTCAGTGTTATGCAAGCTCTTGACGTCACTGCGACCTGTGCAGATCTATTGTAACGGGTCTTCGTGAATAGTTCGCGCCCTCCAAGCCCAGGTTTATAAAGAACTGGCTACTGTGTGGAAGGCTAGAGTTTACATTCTGTTTAATCTCCCCTCTAAGCCCAGATCCGTAAAGTATCTGGCTATTAGGCAGGGGTCAAGCTCTTTAACATCCCCAGGTTTAACCTGTGGTCCCCCGAGGATGAAGCTTCTTTTATGATGTAAAGCATCACATTCACATATAATATGTTGTATATTATGGGGCATCAAATTCACATTGAATGTGTATATTTCCTCTGGCATATACTAATTGACTTGTAATTATTGCGATTCAATAACTAATAGCAATAATACATTTATTTTCGGAATTCGCATACCATCCGATTGAAAATAATTATAATTTTAATAAAAACACTGTTGAGGTGCTTTAGAAGTAGGTATTTCCAACCATAGAGCATAGACAACAAACACGACAGGTTGACAACACAAAGGATCAGTGACGTCGGTAAGCATATAAAAGCACCGATGCACTGATCGCTCTTCCTTCTCTACCTCTGCAGCCCGCCACCTACTACCAAGATCCAAGATCTATGTCTTCCGAAATTATTTTCAACTGTGTAGTAGAAAATATTCATACAATCATTTTTTTTTTTTCTGAAAATTTATTTATTAACCCTTACGGATTATTACATTCATTTAACAAAAATAATATATACACTTTTTATTCATACTCTGTTGTTCAAAATAATATTTTTTACATCTTTTAAAAAGTTTGTCTGAGTATTTTGTTTAGTTTTTTGTCTGATAGTTTATTGTATAATTTCAGCCCCTGGTTTATTAGTCTCGACTGTCCTTGTCTTGTTTTAGAAAGTTGTATATGATATTTTTCTGATATTCTGTCCATGTTTACTACAATTTTTACAAGTTTTAGTTCTTCGTCTACAATTAATTAGCGTTTAGTTTATGGATAAATTTTAATGATTCTAGTTGAAAGAGTTCAGTTTTATTAAATTAGTTTGTTTAAAAAGTTCTCTAGTTGCTGTTATATAGGGAAGGTCATATACTAACTTTAATATTTTATTTTGTTGTTTTGTTGTCTGTTTATGTCATTTTGATATCCTGTTCCCCATAGTTGCATATAACATATTTAAGTTTTTACATAGGCTTCATACATTAGATTTTTTTCCGTTTTTGGAACAAAATTTTTGATTTTCAAAAAATGACCCGAGAATATCGCCACTTTGCTAATTAAATTGCTGATATGAATTTTTTTCAGTATTTAATTTTATTGATAAAATATTCCATAACATATAATGTTCATTTTTTGTATTTTATTTTTGCTTTAACAAATAATGTTCAAAACTAATGTAAGTGACTATTTGTTCATTTCAAATGACATTTTTATACATATTCACCAACATATTATGGCTTTTTAGGTTGTGCCCGTGTGAAGCCATAACAATTTCCATGAAAATAGAAAGTAAATTAAAATAATTTATAATTTTATAAGATTCAATGTAAAAAAATAAATATACATCACAAGAAATAACCGTTAAGTACCGACTATCTTTATTTATGAAGTTTGAAGCAAACTTTTGAAGAGCAAAGTGAGGGCCACGCGTGAAATGTTGGATGTAGGCCTTCAGACGACTTCCTACACCACATTTCAGCCTGCAGTGCAGGAATAAAAACATCTCCGCGTAGCGCATACACGCTGGACCTACGTACAGAGACAACAGTAGAGTCGACTATCAGTGACCAACACAACTGGTGACTCCGACAATAGACTCCTCTACACTGTTTTAAGAGTTCTTCATATTAAAAATAAAATATTTATATCAGACAACTTGGAAATTAAAAAAGTGACTAATAATATTAAAAAAATAAACAATGATCAAATAAACCATATTTTCTTAAGTCCACTAATGTCTAGTTTTATAAATCGTATGCAAATCAGATTTAACATTTAGTTATCACTGTTAAAATAAAATTGGAAAAGATTAATTAATAAATAATGCCTCTATAAAAAAGCTTGTACAGCTTTGAAACCGGTCGGCAGAAAAAGAATTTGAGTAATGTAAGTAATTTTCAGTCAAGTTTTTTTAAAATGTAAGTAATTTTCAGTCAAGTTATAGTAAATATTCTTAGAATTACTTTTTTAAGCCCCCTCAAGGGATGTTATTACGAGAATGGCACTGTGTAAGTTATCCATAAATATAATAATTCCAGGTACTAAAGAAATCGAACCCAAGGTCTCTGGCTAATTTCCACCTGATTTTCTTTTTCAGTATTTTTACCCGAGAGTAACAATCTAGTGTAAAACACTCGTCCAGGGTTCCGGATTTACCTCACCAAAATAACTCATGTCTTCTTTAATCCGCCCGGGCACGAAAGCATTTAGACTATTTAATATTTTAAACATAATTTTGTAATTTTTTTTTTCAATTCTGTACATTCTATTGCTATTTAAAACATGCCGTTTTACTTCATTTACTGAAATCACTGGAGTAGTTAGCAATATTGGCAATATTGCCACTCCAATAGAATTGATTTTAATTGATTTTTTAAAGATATCGCAATTTTTTATTTTATTTTGCTGATTACATTAAAACGAGCTCGTCAAATATTTTTATGATATTATTAACAGTTTTATTGTCCGCCTCGTGGTCTAGTGGTCAGTGCGTTTGCCTACCATGAGATGAAGTTTTTTTTTTTTAAATCCGTTTTTACACTAAAATATTTCATAGTCCTTTGACTGGCACCTGAAGCGTAAGACTGATCATCTTACTTACATACAAAAAGTATGAAGATACGCTGTGGTTGATTTACCAATCAGTGTCCTCTGCGCCATTAGATGTGGAAAAAGAATGATGATCATTGATTGATATTTAAGAAGAGATTCAGAACCTTATTATTTAGAAGAGAATATATAAGTCTAAACATTTACTGGACTTATAACGTATCGCTTTCTGGTTTAAGTGGTCTAAGCTCTGTGAATAGGGATAATCTAGTAACTTTTCTACAATTTATTTATTTATTAATACTTTTACAATATTTTAATTCTTTTTTTTATACCGAATAATGTTCCCTCACTGGGGTGTCCCGTGCCGAGGGAAACATTTTACAAAAAGTAAAACATGCCTTAAATTAGTTATTTAACAAAGTCAACATAAAAAAAAGAAAAATAAAAAAACGTAATTAATCTATCAAACCTAATTATTATTAACATAATGAGCAATATTAACTAAAATAATCATAAAAAACATAAGCAATTTATATAGGCCTGTAGACCAAATTTCATATACAGTACACAAAATTTACCTATTTGACTTGATCCACTCATCGATCCGTGCGCAACCCACCTCCACTATCCATTTCTTAATAGCAATTTTATATTGTGGGTATTTACTAATTGTCTTTATGGATAATGAATTGTTCACTTGAACGGAGTAGTAGGCCAATCCTCTTTGACCGAAGGTTGTTTGAATTTTTAATTGTTTTTGCAACATCAGGGTGGGGTATCAGTAACTCTTGTATTTGTGAAAGAAATTATGGAAGAACATGGTTATGGTTATACTTAAAATGTTAGATTTGACATCTCAATGCTGAGTCCTATTTACCATCGAGTGCGAATTGGGGGATGAGGATAACGACACGACCGGCTAGAGATTTTATCGTTCACCAACTAAATTACTAAAACCGACTTTATAAATACCAAATTATATTCACTATAACTAACCGTTTTGCTATTTCTATCTCAACCGTATATAACTTGTCTCGCGATAACAACAACTATTATATTATGCAATATTGTTGCGAACTGTTCACAATATAAGAATGTGCGTCGTATTGAGTTAATCGGAATAAACCAGTTTTGTTGATAAAAGTATTATAAACAAAGAATTTAAACGTTATCTTGTAATGAAACCATTATTTAAAAACAACGTTAGTAATTTTCACAATGCAATTCAATTGGCATAGGTATTTATTTATGAAAATGAAAATTACAAATATGTATTAACACTATGTATCCCAAAGCCGTGTAAACACGTGATTATATAACCATGCGTTGTGTCCCGGTCCCGTGTTTTCTCGTGATTTACCAGCCGTCTAAAAAAGTGCATTTTATTGACATCTAGTGACTTTTATTAGTCCTTTTTTGCTGCTGGTAAACTACGTGAAAACACGGGACCAGGACACAAGGCATGGTTATTATATATATATATGGTTATTATCCGGGATACAAAGCACAAAAAAAGGAGTGAGGCCCTGTATATGTGCAAACATTGCAATGCGCAATGTGGCTCTCCATAAAGGTCCATGTTGGCAAAACTATCATACAAAAATTACTTATTTAATTATTTCAAATAAATCTTAGAAGTTTCAATTGATTCAACCTAGCATTTTCATAATTATGACACTTTTAAGAAACCCTTTGCAAAGCATGAAATTTCACAAAAATGGGCCGGGCACAGGTTAAATTCTATGCGTATTCGGCCGGTACTCAAAAGTGTTAATAAGTCATGTTTCGTCATAACTTTGATGTTTTAATTTCTTGTGCTTTATAAGACGAAGAATTTTCGGAAGGACGAAATGCAACGTTAATTTTTATAAAAATACGATTTTATCACATTTTAAGTAATGATTCTTGATCACTTGAAATTATTTATCGTGAAACGGTAGTATAGTTAATTACCTTGTATTTCATCATATCATAAAGTGAGTGCATGGAATAATATTATAAATCAATACTTGACGGTGCATTGAAGTGAATCATATTTCAGCCTCGTAGTAATTTATGTATGTGTTTGTTACGAGAGTTTAAGAACATTGTCACTGAAAATAATAACAAAACGTTCGTAACATTATAATGGCATTTACATTTCACGAACTTTATACATAAAGCAGTACCTACTTTCCTCAAGTCAAAACAAAACAATCAATCATTTCATCAATGTTGCCAATGAAATAAACAAAATTATTAAAGGAATAGTTCCGAGATATTTTCAAAATAAACTAAAAAATATTGAGTTCTTTCATATCTATGCAACAAGAGGATCTAAAAATATAAGACTGGAAAAGAAATCAAAAGCAATGTCCCAGAACTGCCTTATGTACAAGGGAATAAAACTATTTGAAGAAATGCCAGAAAGCATAAAAAATGAAATTAATGTAAATATATTTAAAATTAAATGTAAAAAGTATAAATGTGAAAAATATTAGGTAGTATATAGTGTAAATAGTGAATATAATTAATGAAAATGTACATATGAAACAGTTAATATCATAAATTAGGATATTAAGTGTATAATAGTGATAAATAATGTTAGAATAAGTATAGATGTAAATATTGTCTTGTAAATATATATTAGACTATGTTACATAGAACTTAATAAATAAATAAAATTAAAAATTTAAAAATAAATTAAAAAAAGGACAAATAACTAACACCTTCAGAACTTGATCTTTCTGTACCTTTTGATTGCTGGTGTGGTGTATCCAACTGAGATAATCGACCACTTCACCCTACAAATTAATCAGAGACGGGCGCCGAGGCGCAGTTAGTTAGACGGCAACTGCGAAAATGGCGTCGCGGGTTCGATATCCGACAGTAGCAAGAAAAAATCCAAAAAATATTTTTTTTGAATTAGTCTCGGTGTTGTGGTGTAGTTCTCTCATAATTTCACAGAAATTATCATTGAGAATAATATTCCGGCGCCTTCCAACATACCCGTCAGAATAGTTGTTCCGATACACGAAGGTGCTGGATTGAGACAACTGTACCTAAAAGAAGCACTTACACACTTCTGGTCGAACAATAAGGAGAGGTCTCAGCAAAATGTCCGTGCGAGGTTTTCCGAAAGCATAAATTATGTCATACATCTCTCATTTATCTCTCATTTATCGCACCGAGAGTGTTCAACATTTTGGAAGAGCGTATTAAGCTCTCAAGGACAAAAACTTTTTTCAAGAAAGAAGAAAGAAAAAAAAGTAGAAAGTAGTTAAGGACTGGATTTTCCTTAGTGGGAGGGATTTAAGTAGGAAACTTCTTGATGATTTTCCGAATGTTTGAGTTTACTGTTTATCATATATATATATATATTTTTTTTTTTAAATTATTTTTATGTTTCTGATTCTATATTTGTGATGATATACTCATGTGTATGCGTCAACTAATTGCTAGTCCCATCTCAACACAAGACTTTTAGCCCCATAGAGTTGGGACTTATGTCTCAAATAATTTACAGTAAACCTATGTTTGTAAATAAATAAATAAATATCATATTATAAAAATTAAAAATAAAAAAATAATATTGCTTCTTAGCAATAATCCAATTATACTCAAATGACATGGGAACATAATATCAATATAAGGTATAAGTAAAAAAATATTATCTTTACCTAAAAAGAAAATTCACGGAGACTGGACCGCTGTGCACTTGAGAACCACGAGCCCACTGCGCGATATTACGTGATTGGCCTATTTCACACCGTGGCAAATATCCATACGGAGAATTGATATTTATTGTATTGTAATTATTTATTTATTTAAAGCCAGGCAAGCGCAATAACCAGTATATCACGAGGCCGACTAATCTTCTTTCGTTTTTCTTTTCGAAGTTTTTTGGCTAGATTAGCCGCTGAATAAGTTTAAATAGGTACAAAATAATATAGTAAATATCAATCCACCCTAATTTCACCGCGCCATTTAGATATAGACAATACGTGTGAAATATGCTATTCTTTTTTTGATATAACGAGGCTGGTTTGTTTTTTTTTGGAAATTCTAGTAATAAGTAATATACTTTTTAATGTTTTTTATCTTTCATTCTGAAAAGAAAACTTTTGAGTACAATAACTTACCAAACTTATATGTGGGTGCATAAAGCGCTCTCGGTCAAAAAAATCGGTAGAGCAAAAGGCGTTTTTTTAGATGGAAGTTGCATTTATTATATACCTTGCTCATTATGAACTAGGTCTATATTTCTAAAAGTGGAATTGTTCTGATTTTAAGAAGCTTCTATTTTTTTCTCTGTGTTGGGATTAGGAGGGATATTTTATAGTGCGCTAATCAGAAACTTCTAAGCATTTGCTTTTGTGAAGAGGAAACCACTTAAAACTCTTTAGAAGAAGCCGGCCTGTTGACAGTCATCAACAGACCTTTCGTTCCACTTGAAGCGTGTTCGACATTTTGCATCCTACTTTGGTTTATTCTACCAATGTGCTGCACTAACTTGACCGTGTAAAATACTACCTCTTGTGTGAGTTCCTTATAAAGTATCACCAATCCGATGTCGCATAGGCCATCGTACAAACTTCTGCATCGCACCTCCAGCTGTTATCTCTGAAAGCTGAAAAGGGGGCAATGCATCTACAGATGAAGGACATCTTGAGTGTTTTTTCATTGGCAGTTATTGATCTCGGAGACCTTGATGCAATGCAGGTAGCTCATGAACCCACAGTGACCGGTAAGGATTTAGGCTAGCTCAAACCTGGCTTTCTGCATTCTCCTGAAATCAGACATAGTAAATGGTAGAAAAAAACATTTTAGTAAATTGTCCGGTAGTTTAATTCAAATAAAAGTCATTCCAGAGTTGAAGAGTCTTGCTTCCTATTTTCCATCTTCCAGCTTTTATTGATTGCCGATCGTCCAACTCACGCCATGAAAAAAATAGGACAATCCGTTGTCTATGGCGACGTAGCATCGTTATTCTGTTCACAAATCCAAAATCCACGAAAACAAATCGAAAATCAAAACAAACTAACCATAGATAAAACACGTTAACTGTAGAAATTTAAAAAATATTATTTAAATTAGAATAAATTCATCTTTTGAACCATATTTAGGTGAAATAGCACCAGCGTTTATTTTCAAATGGGTATATTCTTTGAGATAGTATTACCTAGAAAATAAATATTTATAAAATTGTGCCTACCTTAGATTTACTAGACTTTTCAATTTCAATGTTCGAAATGAAAAAAAATAAACTGGCAATATGTCTACGGTTTTTACAAAGTCATTGTAGGTACCTACGTATACGTGAGCTCTTTTCCCATCGAGATAACAAACACTTTTTCGAAAATATATATATCTACAACCGACCTTGCCAATCAGCAGCATTGTCCTAGTAGCTGGAGTTACTACCAGGAGAGCATGTTAAGTAGGAGACTAGGGGAGTTTGGATTGCGACAGTACAATCATTTAAATACAATATCCCGAGGTCCTCGTTTGTTCCAATTCCCTCTGGCGCGCGTACGCATAATTTTCCCTAATCGATTACGTCCATTGATAAGCAATAAAAAAAAGTATGTTGAAACATTTACCCTGCAACACACATTAAAAAGCTCTCGTTAAAATTCTACTGATTTATTTTTTAAATGTTTACAAAATGGATCTTGTTTTCAATTTGGGCTTCGTTAATTACTTTATTGTGTCACACTTGAAAGCATATACAAACAATTTTGAAAAAGGTCATAATGAAAAAGACCACTCAGGAAAAATTAATATACGTAAATGTAGATTGCAGGTATATTGTGTACGCAACGTTGTTGTGTATAAAATGTATTGTTTTGGTATTGCAAATAATATGAAACACTCTTCATTTAGATTTCCTCCAGAGTGTTGAATATGACTTAGAGAAGATGATGAAGCTTGTTATAATTGACAGCGTTCAGGGAAAACGAGGAAAGAGAATAATAGACACATCTTTTTAAGTACCTTATTACTGGTAATGGATTAATTAGTTAAGAGATTATAGAATCTTGTGTACCTTTAAGAATTTTTCTCACAACTCAACAATAATTGTAAGATATTTTTATTTATTTCATCAACCTTATTACTAGTAGTTACTTTTAGTAAAAAAAAATCAAAATTGAATTGCACAGCTTAGTTTTTTTTTTATGATAGATTTTGACTTAATCTATCCTTTTTATATTAAGCACATTCCAAATCAGATGTGATTAGTGATCAGCTTAACCATGATATTACTGGTTTAATTTAACTTTGCGCGTGAATTTCAGCTTTGAATATTTATTTCTTAGTGACCTCTCGAAGGGGGCACTATAGATTGATCTGATTCCAATCCGGAACCTTGGAAAAACGTATTTCAAAAGTTTCCTTGGATACGGCCTAACAATTCTAAATCCTGAATAGAATTAATTTATCGGCTGCCAAAGCTTAAAATATTACTTTTTTACCCAGAAAACGTATTTTATATATTTATTACCTACACAAAAATGTCTAATAAAATGTAAAATTTTTGATAGTTTCTTTTTTATATAGATTGATTCATTAAATACTAATTTGTGAGGGCGTGATAACATTCAAATACAATTCTTACAAATTGTTTTTTTTTTAACCAAACATTCCTATAGGTCATTTTTGTATAATAGGTTTATTGTTGTTTAGGATTTATGGCACAGTTTTAAAATTTTCATACGCCAATAATTTCATTATATGAATTCCCAAATGCATCTTGAAATTCTCATTTTATTAAAATGAAACGACAATATTTTGTATCTTGTTACACTTACCTAATGTGATATTTTGAGCGCCAAACCGTACAATAATTTTCTCATATAAGTGATTCGATCGAGAGAAATTAAGCGATACGAGATTCGACCCACGCTGCGTTTGCGTTGTGACTTGTGGCAGGGGCCCGAATCCGGGACTCGGGAGTGTACACCGTACAGTTTGTGTCATGTGACGTGACAACATTATTGCCATTGGAGTCATAAGATGGTATTCCTACGGAGGGCAATGGGCTTGTCCATAGTAACTGGCCTAACCCGACAGCGGCTACTTGCGCGACTTCGCAGGCGACCGGGTGTCCACAGTGGCGGCGACGGGCTTATCTCGTGACCAGCGATTATATATGATGTGTGTTCAGAAAATATCGGTAATTTTCGTTTTTTGAAAAAAAAAACAAATTAACTGTCTCGTCTACATTAATGTTGCCGCCTTCAAAATAGTCCCCATTAGATATTATGCACTTGTACCAAAGCTTCTTCCAATCCTCAAAACACTTCTTAAACTCGATCTTTGAGATAGTCTGTAGCTCTTTCAGCGATGCGCTGAATGTCATCTATGCTTGTAAAACGACGGTCCTTTAAGGTTTTCTTTATTTTTGGAAAAAATAAAAAGACACGTGGAGCTATGTCTGGCAAATATGGAGACTAGGGCATTGTTACAGTATTGTTTTTGGCCAAAAATTCACGAACTAGCAATGAAGTGTGAGCAGGTGCATTATCGTGGTGCAAAAGCTATGAATTGTTTTGCCACATACCTGGGCGTTTTTTTCGGATTGCTTTACGCAAACGGCGTCGAACTTGTAGGTAACACTCCTTGTTGGCCGTTTGATCGCGCGGCAAGAATTTATTTTGCACAATGCCATTAAAATCGAAGAATACAGCGAGCATCACCTTCACGTTCGACCGCACTTGTCGAGCGTTTGTTGTTCTTGGTGATCCAGAATGCCTTCACTGGGACGATTGAGCCTTACTTTCGACGTCACATCCTTAAACCTATGTTTCGTCACCTATTTTAACACGTTTCAGTAATTTTGCATCGCCGTTTACTTCATTTAGCAACTGAGCAACTTCCATTCACCGCTGTTTTTGTTCAAAATTCAACGATTTCGGAACCAATTTTGCTGGCACGTGTTTCATACCCAAAACATTTTTTAAAAATCATGGCATGAGTCAAATTGATATGGCAACATCATCAACGACTTCTTTGATTGTGATTCGGTGATCATTCATAACCATTTCATTAACTTTTTCCACGTTTTCATTGGTAATTGATGTGATGTGGCGTCCGGGCCTTTTGTCATCTTCAACGTCTTCACGGCCATCTTGGAAACGCCCTCACCACCCTAAATTCTTGTTTTACTCACAGCAGACTCACCAGGTTTTTTTAAATATTTCCCACACTTTGTTACACTTTATTTCATTTTTTAGACAAAATTTGATACAAATTCTTTTATCCATTAAAAAAAAAAACGAAAATCACCGAGCTCATAAAACACGTCTAACCTTAGCGGCTGCCAGACAAAGTAAACAATGAATACAGCTGAAAATTTTAGCATACTTCAGGGGCACGTATACCAATGACAATCAGACTCTCTAAACCCGCGAAATTTAAAAAATCCGTTATTTCCTGAACACATCTCGTACAGAGATTGTCTACCATAGAAGAGTATTTATTTTTGTTATTAGACAGTCAGCTACTGCAATAGCAGAAGTTGAATAAACGGGATGGCTTGCTTGAAATTAACACAAATAAATAATAAATAGTGAATTCTTCAGTTTGTATAAGAAACGGAGACTGAACCCTGCAAAATTTTTGAGTATACAGTATCTAGTATCAGTAAAGAATATATTTGAATTTCCGTAAGACGACTTACCGTTCGTCACAACTTTTTTGTTCTCGCGTGGATTGTTTGTTTGTTTGTGTAAAATAGTATATGTAGGTACCTCCATGTATAACTTATACAAACGCAGTACATACGCGTACTGTCACACTTAACGTGATTATTTTGATGTTCAGAATATATTTAAATTATAATAAAAGCATTATAACTCAACATTTCATTGAATATATGTAAATAATAATTATTGTTAAACAACTATAATTATTTTTATAAAATTATTACCAATGAAGTAATTAATGATAATTGTACAATTTATTTATTTACTATCATATCATGTACATAACATTATACATTTATACAAAATTTATTGACTGTCTTACTAGGGTTATTTACCCCGTTCTAAGAAATCCAAAATATAAAAACATATAATAATTAACATTGAAAACTATTTTTTTTAAAAAGCTAATAAACAAAATAAAAACATAGTAAAGAATTTTATAAAAAAACAGTAAAAAACATAGTTAAAACGTAATAAAAAAGTCATAGTAAAAAACGTAGCAAGAGACGGTTAAAAACCTAGTAAAAAAAGTGAAATACAAAGTTAAAAACAAAGTTAAAGAAAAATGAAAAACAAAGTAAAAAACGTAGTAAAGAACATGTTTGAAAACATAGCAAAAAACGGTAAAAATATAAAAAAATACGTTTTAAAAAAAACATAGTAAAAAACATGATAAAAGAAAATATTAAAAAATTATTCAGTTAAAATTATTATTATGTATTTATAACAATTATTGCGGGTAAATAACCACTTACCGATTTTTATATATCAACGACGCCTGCCCCCACTTCTCACCCATCACACACTATTCTAGTTACTTCGGCCAAACTGATAGTTGGTAGAGAGATGTATCAACCATCAATATTCATTGCGCTTTCATGTCAGCAAATTTTGAAAACGCTTTACTTAATTAAAATAGCTCTAGTTTAGTTTGTGAGCGAGAGCTAGTTAGCGGGAAATAATAATAAACTCTCATTATGATATGCTACCGAAGATGTTCATTTAAAATCAATTTAAATTTAAACTTGGCAATGGGGGATATTTCAATATTTACAGAAGAAACTAATCCTAAGCTTTTATTACAATACGGCCAATAGTAGTAAGTCAATGATACAGTTGTTAGTTAGTTGGTATAGTTGTTAGTGTGCTCTTCATATGATAAAAATTTTAGCGCCATAGATCTTTTTAACGAAAAAAAAAGTGTTTTAAAAAATATATCAAAATTGCGATAGAGACGTCATAAGGGCAAAATTTTTAGTTACTATTTTTTTATCCTTTTACTTATTAGTGTTCATTTTATTGTTAATTATCTATATGTACGCGAAAGTATGCGCATTAGTGTATGCGTATATGTTCATGTGTGTATGTATGTGTATATATATATATATGCATGTTCATGTGTGTATATGTATTTATGTATCTGTATGTATGTATATATATATATGGATGTGTGTGTGTGTGTATGTATATGCATATATCAGGTATATATCAGGTATGTGTACATTTAAATGCATTTTTATTTATTTTTTCATTGTTTTATATATACTTAGTATTTCTTCTTTTTCTTCTCTTCCTTCTCTATTTCCCCATCTCTCTTCCTTTCACCCCTAGTGAACTGTACGTTTTGTTTCTTTATATTTTTGTTCCTATATGAAACCTTTAATTAGTCTTGTTATTTGTTGTTATTCTTTATGTATTATTTATTACTATGACTGTGTCGGTTTCAAAAATAAATAAATAAAAATAAAATTAAATTAAATTAAATTTGTAATATTAATTACTTAGCTACTAAAAATTTTCGCATACTTGCAATTTTGAAAAAATGCCGCTGTGTCAAGAATTAGCAGATTTGAAGAAAACAATTTTTGCCGGGAATTAATAAGTTCATCGAGTTAGTAATAATTTCAGGAGTATTTATATTTCAGACGCATTTTCAGCTCATAAATAAATGTACTAGAAAGAAAGAGTCAGATTAAGATAGATCAGCATTTAAACCTACGACTTCTGATCCGTAAGTCCGCGACACTTAACACAAGACCACACCGCGATTTTAATTCAATGTTTAATTGTAATTAAAAATACTTTAAGCGTATTTTATTTTATATATATTTTATAATTCTTCTTAATTCTTTTTTTTTCAGAATACGGTTTTGAAATTTAACATACTTAAAAAAAAACAATTTATATCATTTTGTCATTTGAATTTTAACAAAAAGTCATTTGAATTTTAACAAATATTTTTTTCATACTTACGCACCCACACACACGTACCCTCTCCCTCATTCATTCCCACACGCACATGTATCCTCTCCCTTATTCATTCACGCATACACACATTCACATACACATGAATACAAACGTCACACAAATACAATTACTAAACTTCTTTTCTTATAAATTATGTCTCATTATATTTACAGTGGATTTTTTTAATTGGCTTTAGTATTGTTAAGATTTTTCTAATTATTTTGTTTATGTAATAGCTGTAAAAATCCCAAATAAAATAAAATAAATAAATAATTATTTGATGTACTTATATTACTAACTTAAAGAATTAGTATATTATATTTTTAGACAATATTGTGAAATCAAGGAGCTTTTTTACCATTTTTCGTACCCACACAAAAACGAGTTTCGTCCAAAGTAAATATTCGTATTTTTATTTAAAACGCAAGGCACATTTATCTCGGTGAGAGTTCAATCTAAAAAAAAAACGTGTTTAATAACCTCACTGAGCTTCCAGATAATATAAATGTTAAAAAAATGAAAAAATTGAGGGAAAATGGAGAGAAGAATGGTAAAGGTATATTACATTTTTTGCATTTTATTATGTAAATTTCGCTCCGTTACGTTTTCTATTGAGCCCTTAATCAAGAATATAATTATTACCAGATATAAATAGAGACATAATTGCTGGTAATTATTTGTGGCAGCTTGTTACTGGATCTTGTTGACACTACTGTATTCTTAGGCATAACAATATATTGTAAGCGTCAATGGGGTCCACATACATATAACTGGTTTATCGAACAGTCTGCTGCATACGCGGTTAAATAGGTTCGACAAATTACGAATGTAGAAACAGCTATTTTGGTTTATTTCAGCTACTTTCACAGAATTATGTCTTACGGTATACTGCTGTGGGAAAATGCTGGGGATAATTATTCTTTTTTGTGCTGCAAAAGAGGGCAGTTCAAGCATTATATAACATACATCCAAAGAGTCACTTAGAAATAAGTTTAAATATATAGGAATAGAGATAAGAGAGTAGAATTTTATATGGATTCAAAGCAAGACGTAAAAGAAAACCATGTGTGCTCACTATTATTCTTCAAAAAATTAGTAGTTCTTTTCTTTTAAACTGCATACGATTCTATAACAAAATACTTGATATTTTTCAATAAAAAAAAGGTTTGACAAGCACAGACTGTTTGGAAAGAGCTATTATAGAATTGTAGACTATTTACGAGACAAAACAGCTTAGCAATATATTTGTGTTTATCAGTATTATCTTGTTGATGTCGGCCTCGTGGTGTAATAGTCAGCGCGTTTACTTACCATGCAAGAGGTCTCGGATTCGATTACCGACATGGTTGACATGAAATATTTATTTAAAGGGGTGTTTTACACTAGAATATTTAAATCCCTGGACTGGGGCCTGAAGCGTACGATTGATCATCTTACCTTCATGTAACAAAAATGATCAAGATACGCTGCGATTGGTGTCCTAATTCAGTGCCCTATGCACCATTTGGTGCGGAAAGGCAATGATGATGATAATGATGAAATTGTAGATTTGAATTATATGTTTATTCGGTCGGTAGAAAAAAAAAGTGGTAAAAAAGTTGTTGTGTGTGTATATTTAGATAATGAATAATCGAAAAGTTACTGCTTCAAATACACATTTATATTTTATAAATATTTCTTGTAGTTAGTATTATTTTTTTCGTTAGTTAGTAGTACTTACTAGAATTCATTAATTATGTTAGTGATGTCAATTTGAAAAACGTTTTTTATATATAAATTTGAGTTCTATGTTATTTATACGAATTACCAAATTCACCGTCTTCAAATTGATATATTCACTATTTTCAAAATTCGAATTTAATTTTCTGACATTAACATAAATAAATATAGCTGTATATTTTGCAATTTCCATAAATGTAGTTTTCCTCTTTTACCTGTTTTTTACAACATTCAAATGAATATTTAACACAATTAATCTACTAGTTACACCAGAATAAACGTCAGGCTTTTGCTACAGGAATTCATTAAACCCAGCATTATTATATTTTTTTTGTAAATAATTGAGGTGATAGCAACATTAAAGCTTAATTAGTGCATGAACGGGCTGTTACTTTCTATAAAAATGTAAATAGAAAAAAAAAACTTACTTTTTGACTGTTTAATGATTACCTTTTTTAAAAAAAGATAATGTAATCACGTAAAATTATCTTTTAAGTTCTTTTAATCATTATTTTCCGACAGTCATGATTTTCTCTGAAATGTTTTCAGAATATTTTACTCAATACAATGATTGTTTGAACTCCATTTTGGATTTTTGCCAGAACATCCTGTAAATATGTTTCCAGAGCGTATTCTTTATATATCTGCGAGTATATATATATATATTATTATATATAAAACATACATGCATATGTGTTATGCGTAATTTATTTACGTCTAATGTCGGGTTCCGGTATATTATACGAGTACAATTCTGAACACTAAAAATGTCAACAACAAAAAAACTGTTTTCTTTCCGATTTCCATAATTTAAAAAGGTTCATTTTCATTTCATTACTCAACTGCATATTTATAAATTTTTGATGTTACCATAATATAATTGAGTACCACTTCATTAACCCTATTTACCATATTATCTTTGAGTCGTGTACAGGAATGAAAAAGCTGGTAAACAAACTAATAACATAACATTTGATAAAATTGATAGTTTCCTATATTTTAGATGAGCTGAACCCAGCAATGCTTTGCTATTGCTAGATTTGAGTACATACTCGTATATATATACTAAATGAACACAATCGAAAGTGTGATATCAATTATTGTATTTAGTCCAAATTAAATATGTACTTATACATTATTATATTTGCTTAACTGCGTCTAGTTCTCATAATAAACTATTTTTGTAAAAACGAAACAAAAGGGACACGCTAATAGTAAATATCTATGGTGTTTAAAGAAAATCACAGCTTTAGTGTCAGAGAGAAAATACGGGAATATGTTTGTATGAAGAAAAGTCGGACCGCGTTTTCTCTTCAGACTACACATTATTAAGTATACTTACAAAAATTTATATCATAATGCTTTTATGTAACTATAGAAACAGGTTCGGTGTTCTTAATAAAAACCATCTACCTATCAATACACAAAGACGCACCCGAAAACCTCTATATTTATGACACTTCCTCAGTCCTGCCCTACGTGTATTTAGTCGTTCTTTAACCACCAACCGGATTTAGACGTCAGCTTGACATTTAATTCGAATCTGAAATACTTGGTTGTGTCGACGAAAAAACAACATTCTCTGAATTTTCCAATATATGCATTTGAGTCAAAGGCAACCCTGAAATATCGATGAAAAACACATAAATACTTCACACTTTTTTTCCACTCAACATATTTAAGACGTTATTATTTATGAACCCTGAAGATGTAAATTAGAAAAATTTTCTTAAACCGCACGTAAATCTGTCAAGCCATTTTCAAGTTTTTGCGAGACTTATAATGAGGATTCATTTATATACACGGTGTTCATTGATTTTTGAAATATTTTATTTAAAAAAAAAAAAATTGTTTTAAATATTTTTTCAAATATCCTATTATATCTTCTTGCCCATACTGATCATCGTAGTTTTGGATGTGACGGGGTTTAAAGAACACCCTGTTTATATTTATTTATATATATATTTATAAAAATATATATATATATATGTAGACATATAAAAAAATTACGTTAAGACTGTCACCTGTTTGGCTGTTTAAAATTAGAACTTCTTTACAAACATCAATATAATAGCTATGATAGCTAGTTCTTTTTTTTGTATTTTTGTTGTTTGATTAAGATGTTAGTTTTCATTAACTTTTGTAATTATACCGTAGTGAAAAAATATCCACATTTTTTATATTACAATTCCCTGACGATACGCACTTAAAAAAATACATCATTGTTTTCAAGATATAAATAACATAATTCAAAAAGAAAAAATTCCATACTCTACTCAATCTATGTTCAGGGATCAAGTTAAGGGAAAAAATAATAATAAAAAACGGTTCTAGATAAACTTTGATATAATATGTTACGGGCTACGGGCATGTAAATTATATGTTTATGCGATTAATTCCGAAGATATTACGAACTAATCGATACACCATAAATAAATCAATATTTCTGACAATATTCACAAAGTAACCAGAGTTAACATTTACAAATTAATGTAATCCGGCTTCCTTTTATATCTCAACATAAAGTATGTAAAACGAGTTTCAGAATGTTTCAGTAGAACTATTTAAAACAAACTTTATCAGGTCTGAAATAGAGTATCTCTCAATAAATTCACTAAAAACTTTATTTACTCGTATACGAACATAATTTTTGTTTCGATACTGACATGACCTAAATTAATTTGAGAGAAAGACACATATTTCAATAAACAGAATAGAAAGGAAATGAATCGCTAAAAATGTGCCATGGGAAATTTTTTTGACATTTTCCTATTTCTTCATAACGTGACTTAAGCAGGTTTTCTTTAGAATTATAATAAGAACTGAAAACTCCAATGGAAATTGGAATTCTAAAATGGATATGGATATGAACTGTAGAATTTTTAGAATATCAAGTTTATCATTATAACCGCACGTCTCATAGGCTTTGAAACCAATCAAATCCGTGTATTGAACACTTCGGAAATAAAATGCAAACATCAAACTCTGCCTACATTAAATGTTAAAGGCATGTAAAGTTTCTATGAAACTAAATAAATTCAAAGATTTTTATTTTATCGTAATTTATTACAGTACTGTATGTAATTTATTACAGTACTGTTTATGTACATAAAACGATGTTTTTGAAAAAAAAAACTTAATTAAAAAAAAAAAAAAAAATAAAGATTAACCTTTAGATTGTGGTCCCGTAGCTTGTGTCGCGGACTCACGGATGAGAGGTCTGAGTTTCGAGCCCCACTCTACCCCAACATGATTTCCGTTTTCTAATAATGAGTTATATACAACTCGTTGAAAATGGTCCCAAATTGAAAATATTAGGTAAAATCGAAAATTTGGGTGAAACGCCAATATTTATTTTAATATGTATGTATTTTGAGTATAAACAAGATAAAACTTTTTAGTTAATTTCTGGATCCTTCTCTCAATAATAGATAAAGGTTATCACAGCAATGTTTATAATTTAATTCAAATTTTACAACATAAATGGAGATTAAGTGAAAAATAAATTGGTCATTATTAACCATTTGTTATTTGTAGGTAAGACATTTGTCCCTTACTCGGGAATTTAAACGGAACATCTGTCAAAAATAAATTACTAAAGGCAAGGTAGGATTTAGTAAGTTTAGTAAAAATAGTAAGCCGGATGCAGATAGTGAGGTCTCGTGTACAATTCTCAGATGAAATATTTATTGTGTTCTTCTCTCTTCATTAACTCTTAAAAGACTGTGGTAAATAATCCCTTTACGCGCGGTGATGTATCATCATGTTACCACTAGTAAAAGACGGAATATTCTTTAGTTTAGAAATTAAAAAAAAAACATGGAGACACACTGTTCCATAATTTATTTTTTATAATTTATGCAAATAAACACATAATTTAGCCCTGTTATAACAAAATAAATTAAAAATCATAAATACGCCGCTCATATTACGCGCGTGCGTCCCCCATCACTGTCATCTACCGACTGAATTTGATTTGCACAACACCCGCTACAGAACAGCGTCTCTGTCTTCTTTGTTATGAGTTATATCTTCGTGCTTTCTCCTATACAGATGTGTTGCTGAATTAGCGGACATTCATTCTTCGCGTAGCAAGGATATTTTTTTTGTTTTAAAATCCAGCATAGTCATATACATTTTACTTTCTAAATCCGGTGTGAAAATGTCCATTTGAAGATTACAAAAAATACGAGTTCATCATTAAAAAAAATAAGAGAGATAATATTGAGTCTTGTGTCCTATGTCGACTAGTGTGACATCACAGTCACACGAGAGTTAAACCAAAAATAAATTGATTTGTTTTATTTGCATATCATGTAATTTTAAAAATACACTTTTTATCAAATTTTTGCAACATTGATTTCTCATTTCTTCATAAACTTACCTTTATCTGAAAATTATATACTTTCCACCATCTATAAACCTATACATTTAAATATTCAAACTTTTAGTGGTACCCCTTGTGGTTTTTTTAATGTATATGTATTATTCCTGCAGTGATATTTTGATGAATCTGAATGGCAGTGTTAAAAAAAGTGTAGGCATGTAATATTAATAATATTTATTTATTCAGCACTTTATATACATGTACAATTTATAAAGATATAAGGATGGGCATATTGCCTTAAGGCAATTTCTTCCTACCAATCCAAACCGTTTAGTTTGAGAAAATTACATAAAAATATATGTACCTCAGAGGCAGACGGATGCAAATCCAAAGAATCTTGTTTCTATAAGTAATTTCTAATAATTTCTAGCATTAATTTGTATGTTCAGTATTTAAATACATTGGTTCTTTCATTATAAGACTTACATTTCATTAAATTCAATAGACATGATAATAAACTGGATACTAAAATCCAAATGTCATTTCATCGAATTTTGGATTTGCATCCGTCTGTCTCTAAGGTAAAGATACCAGGGGCGAACCGTGTATAGGAGCAATTATGCACAGCTTACCATTATATTTGACTAACCATAATAACGTTTTATTGTAACTTCATTTACAGAAAAACAAATAAATAAATTTAAATAATTTCAACCGTTTGTGTTTTTATCCTAATATAAATATAAATTTTAATAAAGCGCGCCCAGCGCCTGCGGTGAGCCAAGAAACTAGCCGATTATTCCAGCTTATTTTTCATACAAATAAGTATACTATATTTTGAATGTTTTAACCCCAGTGCAGGATTTGTCTCCTAGATTAAACTTGCAGATTACACAAATTATTTGAAGATTCTTGATTTGGAAAACAGTATTTCAAACATTGTTTCTAAAGGACTATTTTTCTTTGAGATGGTACTTTTGACACAAGACCATAATTACTTTCATGCGTCATATTGCAGGACATAAAGCGCTCCACGCGGCCGTTTTTAGCACTTACTAGAACAATGCGGCTAGTTGATATTTCAATTGAATACCTAATATCAACTAAATTCAAAATGATATTTTTTATTTATTTTTCAATGAATTATATATTAAAGTAATGGATAATATATCCATATAATATAATATATAACGAAGTTACACCGTTTGAGTTGATTCCATGGATGAAAGTTGTTGTATCACACGGAACCACAGAAAAATATCAATTTATAGTATATATTACTTACATTATATTATGTATCTTCTTTGTAGGTACAAATATGATATTTTTTTATAGCTTACCTGAAAATAAAATCACCATTCGCTACTGACAAATACATGTGTAAATATTGCGAATAAGTTTAACTTTTAGTTACGTGTAATATTAGACTATGTTCATAGAATATAATTGAATGAAACAAATAAATAAATAATGCATTCAATAGATACAGGAACAAGTAGTAACGTAGTCACATAATTAAATATACATAAGTCCAAATCAAAAATAAATATTTTAAATCACATTCCTTTTCTTTTCATTTTTCTTTATTCCAAATTTCAGTCATTCAATCTCGATAAATCTCATGGTAATTTATTTTAATCTGATCCTATTTAATTTTCCATCCAGAAAATGTAATCAGTAATTTGGGTTCAGTGGAATTTAATTGGGCTGCGCGTCGAAGGCATGCCGGTAAAAAAATATGATTATATTTAGAACTTGAATATACGAGTACTAACTCCTAGATTTTAAATTACAAATGAATATAAACTTGTAAATTAACATAAAACGTTTCATAAAAAACAAAAAATAAGAAAAAACCTTACATCCGTATTTGAGATTTGTAAAATTTACGTCTCTATATAATCAACGGACTTTTAAATCTTTTTATATTTATTTTGGTTGTTATCTTCAGAGATTTCCGACTGCCGAGGTTCGGTTATTTAAATAAATAATCTAAACGTGTTGTATGTTTTCTGATAAACTTCAGACTGTCGAATCAAAGCTGAATAATATTATTTCTGGTTCGATCTATTTATTGCCACGTGTCTCCCACCGCCGCGTATC
The DNA here is from genome assembly GCF_059751315.1 of Micrasema longulum. Taxonomy (NCBI): domain Eukaryota; kingdom Metazoa; phylum Arthropoda; class Insecta; order Trichoptera; family Brachycentridae; genus Micrasema; species Micrasema longulum. The sequence goes on from NW_028277664.1 coordinate 245,892, forward strand.
CTTCTAACAATTTTAATTTCCTTTCACGAAATGCTTTCTTTTCAGTATTTATATTTGTTAACATCAAATGGTTCCATCACATCAACATTATTAGTACTTAGGTGTGATGTAAAGTGATGGATGCCTTTAGTTATTTCAATAAGAAAAGCAGTGTTCAAAATTCTTATAGTCTCGCTGGGAAATACATAATATAGATTTTTTTGTGCTATTTATTGGGTTTTAACATAAATTGTGACTGTTTTTTACCAAATGAAGTAAACACGAGTACACATAACATCGAAATGGTCAATGATGAATACCCCCCTTATTATTTTACAACAAATTACTAGTAATAATTCATGGCAAAAATTCTCACTTTCGTCTACTTGACATTTAATTTTGAAGGCTTCTAAATAAATAAAATAATATGTGTAACATAAAAGCGAAAACAATAACCAGTAGAGCGGTTAATTTTCTTTTGAATGACTTGTAAGGTTAACAATTTTTTTTTACCTTTGATGCTCATTTTTAAATTTGGAAAAAAACGGACCCAACTTATGTTAGTACATGATACATGTACTACGCTGATCATTTGCAGTTTTCCTCATAACATTGTACAATTTACTATTCATATTTCGCTATTTTAATACCAATACAAATAGGTACGAGTACCATTATTATAATAAACATAGGTTTAATTTTCAACATTGTATATTTACGTAAAATACGTACTCATTTATATTTTCTATTTTTACGGATTTCAATTAAGATCCGCAGAGAGGGTGGAACGCCACACGCTTCTGTACTAACATACAATACAAGTTTCTTCTTTATTTTATATCTTGTTATACTTTAAATATGTTATTTTATAGGTTTTTCATATTTTATATGAAAGTAAAAATAAGTTGAAAAACCTTATCGAAATTTATTGAGCCTGCGAAAAAACGCACGAAAAAATCTGGTAATAAAAAAATACGTAGCCTGAAAAAATAAGCTTTTTCGTAAATAAGCAAAAAAATGTATTTTTAGTGTGCAGTTTTTAGTGTATTTGGATAAAAAAAAATATTTTCAAGATTTTACGACTTCATGGACCCGTCTACATTTTTTAAATGTAAATGGGTCAGGACAATGATATTATAATGCGAAGCGTTATCCTTTTATCTCATCCTTATTCGTAAAATATAATTTCACCACATGTGTCTATTTTATATTGTTATCTAATTTACATCTAATTTATATCTAATTTATATTGGTTTTGTATAAAACATGATTATTTTAAAATACAACGAGCTGAACCCGGCAATGCTTTACTATTGCTAGATTTGAATTAATAAACAGATTTTTTTTACGTAAACACTGCTATTTGATTAAATAAACACAATCGAAAGTTTGATATCAAATATTGTATTTAGTAAGGGTACATATACATTATTATTTTTGTGTTTCGGATTACATAAACTGTGAAGATATACGGTGATAGGAAATTGTGATAAATAGGTATTTAAACATTGTTTTTCTGTCACTGTCGTGCAGGTGCCTCGCCGATACTGTGCAAAAAAGACAACTGCACGTCGGAATTTTTATGCCTAACTAAAATAGACGAAATCTACGTTTTGTTGTTCTGTTATCCGTACTTCAAAACTAAACTAATTTTTTAAAGACAGAATACAAAAATAAAATTGTCTGTATCAGTACGTTTTGCGTTTTTCAAAAATAGTTAATATATTTGTATATCGCGCCCCGGAAGACAGCGGATAAATCTGGGCATTTTTACGGGATTTTGGATAGTTTTAGTTCCCATAATAAACAATTTGTCAAAAAAAATAAAGTTAATACCTATAAAGTGTAAAAAAATCACTACTTTAGAGCGATCTAGGGAGAAAATATAATAAGAATATTTTGTATACCCAGCGCTCGAAAACATCAGATAAAACTGGGCGTTTTTACGGGTTTTTGGATGATTCTATTTCTCATAATAATTAATTCATAAAAAAAACACAACAATTGGGACACGCCAATGGTAAATATGCATAGAGAGTAAATCATTACTCTAGTTACATAATCCAGGGAGAAAATACGATAGTACGTTTGTATGAAGAAAAGTCCAACCGCATTCCATCTTAAGAGATAAGCTTAAACATTATTAAGTATACTTACAAAACTTTACTTCATAATGCTTTTACGTAACCATAGAAACGGGTTTGGTATTCTTAAATAAAACCATTGAACTATCAATACACATACATAAATGCACCCTTGAGCCGTAAAAGCTCGGAAGCAACAAATTCTTATTATAATTTTTAAAGTTTTAACAATCAATTTTTCCTCATAAACTAACGCGTATTAACTATGTGGTTTCGGGCTTGATTTTCTGTGAGATATCGATCGTTAAATGTGTTTTATCTCAAACGAAAATATTTTGTTTGATCTTATTATTTCTCAATCCGCACCCAGTGGTGCATAGGACACTACTAACAATGAAATACTGCAGTGTTGGACCTCCTTTTAAACCAATATTTCACATCTTCCCGATCGGAAATCGAACCCGGGACCTTATGCATGGTAGGCGAACGCGCCAAATACTGTACCGAGAGGCGAACTTATCTCCACTGGATTTCCCTTTTTAGGATTTTTACCTGGGAGAAGCCATCGAGTCGAAAGCACTCATCCAGGGTATCAGTTCTATTTCGCATCCAGAACTAAATTATTTATCCGCCGGGACACGGAAAGGTTTCATCAAAATGTGTGTAATAATTCTCAATCAATAGCGAACAGAATAAATGCGTGGTAGTTCCGAGAAATTAATGTTCGCTTTGTGGTTGCTTCTTGGAAGAAGAGTTGAAATAAAAAATAAAGTAACAACGTGTTTCTATTGCCGTTATCTCGGAAAATGTCTATTTGTGAGTACATTTTCTTGGCCGTGCGAGTATTCCTAGAAGTTCCGGCCTTTATAACTTTATATTCTCGGCCGAAGTTTTCGCGTCACCCTGAAGATGAAATGGCTAACAAATCGAAAAGTCGCAATGAGGCGTCACGTCAATCAAGAAAAACTTTTACGAAAACACGAAGCTGAATTTAAACAACTTTGAATCTAAATCTAAATACGAATTGAATTACTCATCTTTTACTCGAGTAGAGTAATATTTATTTATTTATATACAAATTTTAATAATACTACAAGGACCTACATTATAGTAAACAAAAAAGACAAATAAAATAAAAAAAACTGTCTGAAATATATTTTTAAATATTTATTTATTTAAAAACTTTATATACATGTACAGTTTTTATACATGTGCGTAAGGGCGGGAAATTGCCTTAAGGCGATTTCTTCTTCCCAACTCAAACCCTTTAATTTAAGAAAATCAGTGATATATGAACATATTGTATAATGTTTTCATTATAAAATAAAACATTTGTGTACATATGTATTTTTTTTTAAGAAATCAAAATTGACCAAATATCTATACTTTACTATGAGGAGAGGAGGGGGCATACAATTAAACAAATACTAATAACAGATCATCTTATCTTCATGTTACAAAAGTCTACAGTTAGTGGTCCGATACAGTGTAGGTACTACGCACTATTAGGTGCGGATTGATATAATATATAGGTATTTAAGCCTTTTAGAAATATTTTTAATTTTGATTTAAAATTGATTGGCGGTATTATTTACTTTGGGCTAAATCGTCATAAAATGTTTACGTGACGTTGACTTAAAGGATTCCGTGGACCGGCGTGTATTTCGCAAGAATGATCATGTTGTTTTGCAAAATAACACAACTATGGATTAACCATGCAGTATCTTTCAGTTATGTACTTTTTATACATAGAGACTTTTTTTTATATGTATTTGAACTAAAGAAATCTAATGAGTCAATAGAACCGTCGTTTTCCACTTTTAAATACAACTTTAAAAATATATTTAAGCAAATGCGTTCGAATGTATATTATGTTAATGTGTTAGTCCTTGTCGGTGAACCAAGAAAACATACATTTGTTGCTTGTGTAATCGCGCACATTTGAATTATGTACATGAAAACTTATTGTTACGCACACGTACAGCATTACCAAAGATTTTTCTCATAAATAAACTGTACTTACAGTACCTAAAACAACAAATAAAATGTAAGGTAGCAATATACATTTATAAAATAATTCAGGGGTATAAAAGTCAAATTAAATCAACAATTCCATACATGCAAAACCAGAGATTAAAAAAGATAAGATTATCAATGAGAAGAAAAACAGAATCTCAAAACTCACTGCGCAGGGAAGAAAAATGTACAAGGAATTACCTGAAGAAATAGAAAGCCTTAAATTATTTGACGTTAATTTCAAAAAATACTTTCTTGATAAATTATGACATCTAATTGTAATTTTATCTAAAGTTTATATTAGTTCTTAAGATGCTATGAACTTACTTAATAAATCAAAAATAAAAAACGTGATGTCTTTTTTAATGATGTTTTAAAGTTTTAAGAGGGGTTTCCACGAACTATGTATGACAAACCGACATATTTTTAAGCGTCGAGCACTAGATAAAATTGTATTAAAAGTTTAGTAATCGCCACTCACTGTTTCCCTGAATATTCGAGATGCACATAAACGTGACACGATTCAGATAGCCTAGTTTTTAGGAATGTGAAACCCAAATTTTCTAATACAAATAACGTCTCGACACCATATATCACTTGGTTTCCCCCAATTACCAGTAAATGGTTAAGCTCAGCAGACTTTCAGTGGAAAACTAAATTTTCCCTTCCAAGAGCTCACTCGAGGATTTTCGTAGAACAAATTTAAAATCTTAAATACTCCGTGACGTGATTATAACAATAGATTTTAATTTAAACATAATACGCTTATGTTAAACAAATTATGGAAATTAGCATTCAGACATTATTTTTTTTGGGTTGGATATTATTGGAATAACTTTTATGACACATGGGATTTTACGACCGCCGCGCTACGCCACGCCGTTTTTAAGTATTTTTTAATGTTAAATGTCAATGAATATTTTTTGCTAAAGCAAAATGCCTTTTTTAAAAATATGAACTAACCTACTACCAAAGCATTTGAAGTTTATTTTGTCTACCAATCGATTAATTTTTGTTTATTCTAATTTATGCCAAAGAATTTATCACGAGCCCCTAAAACTTTAAAGCTAATATAATCATCGTGATTCTAAAGTTTTTCCAATTTTGAAACTGAACAACAGTTTTATATTCTCGACCACGTGAGCCGACGAGTGTATATAAGGAGGTCTCCATTCGGCCTAGGACTAGTCTCGTGGTGAACGTTACGCTGGAGTGGTCCGCGTGCGCCGTATTTTCCTGTGAAAATACTTCGCAAACAAAAGTATTAAATAAACAGTGATATCAAAACGTTATAGGTATTTTTACAAATTGGTTCCTCGGGGAACAACGTGGGAATATTTTTTTCAAAATAATTGCGTATACGCGCATTATTGAACACGTATTAAAGTGAAAGGATTTCTACTAACAGCGAGTTCTACATAGAAAGTAGTTGTTTGAGCCGAGCGTTTTGAATTATATGTAAATCTGTGATAAAGTTCATCGGACTCCAAAAGTATTATTTGAGTTATTCGTATTACAAAGAACAATAATTTTTAGAAGTTGATTTCCAACTCTGAAAAATATCTGTGATATTAAATGAACTAAAGGTATGATTTTCCAAAATTCGTACATGAACGTAATTCTTTTGATGAATATGTTTTGTATCTATCTTCTCGATGCGGTAAACGATGCTTCTCCTATATAAGTGGTGCCAACTACCTCTTGTGCCAGGTCTCTAAAACAGTGTTTTTTCAATATTTTTAATTGATGTGTTTACCGACTGAAATCACACTACGTGACAAAAGCAACGTGACGTTTAGATACATACGTTAGTAATATTGTGATCACTAACTTGATAACTAAAAACATCAAACTGCGCCTGCGCTTGTCTTCAATAAAGGTCGGCCTTAGTTAAACCCATCTTTAGATACGAGAAATAATTTTCATTAGACCTATAAGTATTGATAGGGGGTATTACTCAATTTACTCGCATTTATTGGATTGTTTGAGATAAATTAATAAGGTAATACTTTTTTTTAAACACAATGTAAAAGTACTTATGTATTTGTAATTCAAATCATTACGCAATAATAAAATGACTGACTTTACTCAAATAGCTTTGAGATAGAGAAAGCGTGAATGTATTTTACCGTTTTTATCAAATAAGTATTTGAAATATAAAATATTTTATTTTACTTCGCCTCTAAAAGCATATTAACGTCAGCCTCGTGGTGTCAGCGCTTTTGCCTACCATGTAAGATGTCTTGGGATCGTTTCCCAACATGGTTGAAATGAAATATTTATTCGAAAGGGTGTTTTCACATCAGAATATTTCATAGTCTCTGGACTGGTACCTGAAGCGTATGACGGATCATCTTACATTTATGTAACAAAACTTATCAGGATACGCTGCGATTAGTGTACCAATACAGTGCCCTATGCCCTATGCGGAAAGGAAACAATGATGAAAATCTTTTTTTTCAAATATATATATATCTTTACAATGATAAGATGTCATATAAAAGGAATTTTAGTGGAAATGTTTGATTTTTTTCAAGAGTCAGTAATAGTAAAAAAAAACTTTTGAACTTTATTTTGATAAAAGATGTACGTTTCAAAACGATACGACTGACCAATTGACGACTAAAAAAATTGTAATTATTTCTATAACTATTAAAATAATCGTAATCTGATAAAACTAAATTTTTGCATAGCACTTTTGCTGATTGGGATTATTTTGTACCAATAAAAAAAATATAAAAAAATTATATACCTAACACCAAATCGTAAATTTCACTCTTAAACATCTGCATAAAGCGTAAAATAATTTATCACGTTTTTGGTATTTTAATAAAATTGCAAATTATTATTTTCAATTTTAATTTTGCCCACCTAGCCAATAAGTACACCGTACGCTTGTTCTGCAATTATAATTTAGGAATTTGCAAAAAGTATCGTAAATATTTTTTATGTATTACTGGCGCCAATTCTTAATGGACTCATATAAATATGTACATAACACATTATATACATATGTATATAATATAAACACTCTCAAGATTTCCTTAGGCGTGTAAAACCAGTTATGGCTTGTTAGCATTTAAAATAATACGTTTTATGTACGCTGAATATATATATAAATATGTTTTATAATAAATAGTAAGTCGTTAAGTTTTTTTAAAATTATTATTGAGTATTTACGGCAATTAATATGTTATGAGCTTTTAACATTCAATACAATGGAGCTTTTTCTTTCGGAAAAGGTGATATTTTTGCACATTAATTTATTCCGAATATATTTACTAAATTTCAAAAGTTTTATTAAGTCTACTTAAAATTATTACTGAAATTGATTTAAATTTATGGCATACCATAGACATTTTTTATGATGAATATGTTTTGTGGAAAAAATCGTCCTTTCAGTACTAAAAATTAATACCTCATGTATATAATATGTACCAACCTACTTTTTCTCTACTCTGCTTTTTCTTTAAATGTGTGACGCAGTGTGGTTAACCCCTCTCCCTTATCTATGACGTCACAAACTCTTTTCATACGTCATGACCGTATTTTTCACCCTCAAAGATCTATTATTGCGGATACGAGCAAAAGTCACATATTAGTCGTTTTCACAAGATTGTAAATTGACAATATGATGACCCATATCTTTATTTAGTCCCTAGGTCTTTTGATCAAATTTTACTTACCAATAATTGAAAAATTTCAATAAAATGTCTGTTGTTTAAAATTTATTTAGTTATATGGTACCTAATATATTTATGTGGATGTGTGGGATGTCATGGCGTGTGCTATTTTATTTATGTTTTATGGCAGTATTAAATAGGTTATCCTCATAATAACCGTGTAAGTAAATCGATTGCTCACATAAAAATAATGAGTATTGAGTAGGTATCAATACATTTTATCAGCACTTAGGCAACCTCGTCCTCAATTATGATAGTTAAGTAACTCTATTACCTAGCTAATTTCGTAAATATCCACGCCTATTAGAGTTTTTATTATATTTAAAATTCTGATCAAAAAATAAACAAACACCCTTGCTTACTTTTAATTGCTTTTTAAATATAAAAGCTTCGGAGGTAATGCAAGTAAATTTTTATTAATCTCTTAATCCTTTTTTTGAATTTCTAATATCAGGTTTTATAAATGCTGAATTCAAGTAATTTTCGTTTTTGGGGGCGGGTTACTAATAGAATCACTTTCACTGACGTCACCCACTTTTCCCCACAGCCCCCACTCCCGCCAGTGACGTAGGTACAAAAGCACCCCTTCTCAAATAGCGTTCGACTAATTTTTCCTTCATTCTATCGATTTATACGTTTTTAGCGTCAACTCATATTTTTTCACTCTCAATCTTAAGCAAAATAACGCAATCTATGATATTTATTTAAAAAAGTACAATTATTTAATTATTTACTAAAAAAGGCTGAGTTTTTTCAAACATTTGCATTAAATATGAATTTTGTTTGCGTGATGAACTCCCTACCTATAAAAGTAAAAATTTCGAATAAAAACATTACAAGCCTGTAAACCATAGTTTGTTTACATGGCACGTGATAATAATTTTTCATAAAATTACGCATTTCTATGACTCATTTATTTAATCAAAATCTTTGTATTACATATATTATAACGATAAAATCAAAATAACAAGTGTTTCTTAATTTTCCAAGGTTATGTGCAAAATTAACTTTTTAAATTGACAACAAAACAGTGATCCTTCAGATATTATTGAAAAAAAATCCGTAATCGTCTGGTTTAGATTAATAATATGTATGTAAAAAAAAAAGTGTTTTGTGACAAATATTAATAACTAAAATATGTGCTGTTTATTCATCATCCCCTTATCCACGCCTAATGGTTCGTAGGGTACTCCAATTGCGGCGTATCTTGATCATTTGCTTACTTACGCTTCAGATCCACTTCAGGGACTCTGAAATCTGGTGGTGAAAATTGCTATTTTAACTACACATTGTTGTTTAACTAGTTGACTTTGCCGGAAATCGAATCCGGAATCTCAGGTATTGTAGGCGTAAACCCGAAAACTTATATTGCAAACGTTATGATTTTATTGTGATAGATTTTAATCGTTTCAATGCCAAATTCAGTATTTATAAAACTGCTAAAGCCTTTCCATTTTCCTGTTAAATACAAGCTAGAGATAAACGTATATAATATAAATATATCCAGCCTCAAACTAACCAGCAAATAACAAGTAACCTTCTTCCGTCAATCTTTTATACTTAGATTCAAACATACAAGTACTTAATTCTACACTAGGCAATTTTGTGTTCATACCAACAGCGCAGCGTCGAGTAGGTATCATTCAAATAGCGCATGTTCTTGAAACTATTTATTACTCACAAGTCACAAGGTCCACTCACATTTTTGTATACTTAAAGCGTAACCGCATTTTCCTGCAAACTCGCAGCAACGTTCAATCAAATTACGTTATAATTGATTAATCAATAGAGAAATTGGTTACACCTACATTTTTCGCTATTTGACTTGGATCGTGTACCTAGTCTAATTAGAAGCCTCAGTTGATGAAATAATTCCCTGAAAAATGTCTCAAATCCATATTTAAAATAAACCAATTTTTATTTCAAGCACGAAATGTTTATTTTACCTATAAAATTAGTTTTCTTTTGGGCATGCGACCTTTTTTTTATGATTTTAACCGCAGATCATATACTAATATATACTATATCAGCAAACCCCGTATTAATATGCATACATTTTAAATAAAAAATATATATTTCCGTTTTTATGATTTACCCAAATATTTCAATTTTGGGTCATTTTCAACAAGTTGTATTACTCGCCATTAGAAAAACGGGAAAAATCTATTGATATTTATGTAATTACATCAATAGATACGTAGGATAAGGTTGCTGAGGGTTGGTCGAGCTCCTACTCCAGTTAGAGATTGACAAAAAACACGAGGTTGCTGTTTAATACGTATTTATTACAAGGCGAATAAATAATTAATTACGTCGCGTGAGTGTTACGGCGATGAATTATTGAAGTAACTGCACTTCAACTGAGTGACTGATTGAACTGGACTGACTCACTGAACTGGACTGACTAACTGACTAAACTGAACTGGGCGTTACCACGCCCTGTTTTCTCTTTTTACTCCGCGTCCCTTTGTTGTTCATTTCTCCATGGCAGGGAAGATGTTAATGTACTGCAAAACGTGTATTTAATGTAATGTATTTAATTTAATAGAAAACGCTGACTTGCTTTATCGGTCGTCGCACTATAATTTCAGGTGAAAGTATTTCGCACGTGTGTGTGTCATCTATGGACTATGAACCCCACAGATATTTTATCTTCTAAACTAAAATTGTTGCAACACTTGCTAACAAAAAAAACGTTTTTTTAAACTTTTATAAGGCTGAAACCTGACTGAAGGTTCTAATTTTTTTTTACTAAAATAAATTTAAAAATGTGCCCATTTCGAGTAATCTCCCAACTAAAGGTGCCAACTGTTTTATTATTTTTATTATGGATAACTTATAAGGAGCCATTTTCGTAATATAATACCTCAAGGGGGTTTTTCAAAGTTATACTATGAATATTTATTTAATTTTAACTAAAAATTTATAATTCAAGTAAAATAATTTACTTCGTTTTCAAGTTTTTCGGATTTATTCAAATGATTTAGAGAACAAGTAAGTTTTAAGTATTTTTCCGAAACATCACTTCACTCTCAGAGTTCAACACTTGAGCTGGGAAAGCATTCCATGACATAGGGCCTACGACCGCAAATGCATGTTCACCGACTTAGTGCGCTGGTTGCGAAGATGTATAATATTTTTCCTCTCGTCGTAGATGTAGCTGATCTAAGCATTATACGTATGTCAGCTATTTGTTTTGAATTGCATTGTGCCCTTAAATATTACGGAACAGAGTTGTGCAGTGATTTATACATAAGTTAACAGAGTTTGTATTCCAGAGTTTGTATTCCACCCTCTGTGTAAAACGTAGCCGGTGTAATTCTCGAAGTAGTGGAGTGATATGACTGAACAAACAGATTCCAAAAATAAGTCTCGCTGCGGCATTTAATACAGACTGTAGGTGAGTCATTTTATTCATTGGTAGACCTACGTAGATACCATTACAAGAATCGACTAAAGACGCTATAAATACATTTAATAATTATCGGGTGGCATCTACGGGCAAATGTTTGCGTATGCGTTTGATTTATCTCGGCTGGTAGAAGCATGAACGTATCCTTCTACTTATTTAAATATCAATAGGGAGGTCAGAATAAAGGAGGACTCCCTTTAGTTTCACGGTGGGTAAAGCGGTACTACTTATATTAGGTAGTGCCGTAAACTGAATCAAATTATGTCGTCTGGCTGAAGCCATACAGAGTAGTTCCGTTTTAGATCGGTTGAATGTTAGTCTATTTTCAGCCATCTAGCTTCATGTTTTCTCAATGCATCCATTAATTAAATTAACAAGCACACTTCTTTCACTTGTTTTCCAATCAAAATCAATCTATGTATCATCTGCATAGCAGTGAGACTGCAATATTTGATGATGTTATCTATGTCTTTAGTGTATACGAGATAGAGAAGTAGTCCGAGTACTCAGCCTTGAGGTACTCCAGTAGACACTTGAAAGTTGGGTGAACTTTTACCCTAGACCAGAACTGCATATTATTTTTCATGAAGATATGAACTGAACCACGTCTGTGCCTGATCACGGATACCATAAGTTTTCTCCAAGTGTTCGAGAAAAATATTATGTAGTAAAATGCAGCACTCATGTTCAAAAGAGCCTACAACACCAGATGACCAGAGTCTACCGCCGTTATGTCAGACAGTACTCTTATTACTCCCGTCTTCGCAGAATAAAAACGTCGGTATGCCGATTGCCTTACCGAAAATAGAGAATTCTGCTCGACCATGGGGTGACATTAGCTTTCTTTATGGCTCTGGAACAATGCTGTGCTCAATAGATGTATTAAATAAATCTGTCAAAAATTGAGCTAATACCTAACGGATAATTGGATTTAATATGCATTGTTTGTTGGATAATGCCCCAACTATACTTCTAACCTCATTTACAGATGTCAGTTCAAATTTATTTAATCTTTTGAAGACGTTAGCTGAAATTACCGTTTCTTTCGCTGAACTAGATCCTAGTCTAATTTTTTCAACTTTATTAGTAAAAAAGACGACAAAATCAATAGCAGTAGCGCCTGTTTAAGGTGTATCTTCTATACAGTCACCACGAACAGATTGAAGGCTTCGCCAGAATTGTTTTTGAGACTTTCTGTGTTCAGTGATTTTTGTGCACCAGAAACTTGATTTGATTTCTTTTATAAATGTTTCGCAAGAGCTTTGATTTAATTATTTTATAAGTTCTAAGTAAGTCAGGTTGATTTTTAATAAGACTGTAATTTTTTGTTACTCTTTATAATAATTAATAAGTACATTAATCACAGTAAATGTTTTATTTACTTAAAATGTTTACATATTCAAAACCATTTGAACTTTGCACATTGAAATTTTCGTCTATATACATTATCTGTATCCGATATTTCATTCATAAATTTCATAAAAAGTTTTTGTAAAATTCTAAACATAACTACTTATTTATTATAAATATCGAATTTTTACATACTTTTGTGTTAAAGACACAAAATAAGTTAGGTAATTAATTTTCCCCACTGTATTTGCCTAAAATATTAATGTTTTTCAAAATATTTTAATGGAATTTTTTTCTTTTTTTTTACTCATAAAAAATAAATAAGATACAAAAATAACGTTTAAAAAACCGTGAAACCGGATTGTTAGCAGATTTTTATTTAAAAGAGATATTTTTAAGAACCCGTTACATAAATTTAAAAATATTTTTTATTACGATAAAAGACTAAATAATGTACAGGTGCCTAGAGATAGATGTAAGAACTAGAACCAGTAAATGGATTAGAATGGCTATAAAAGTGAAAGCAATTCAATATGAGGCATTATTGCATTGAACTTGAAATTGAATATTGAACCGGGTTGTGGTCCCGTGGTAGTATTGTAGACTTACAGGCCAAAGGTCCAAGGTTCAAATCCCACTATACCACAACTCGATTTCCATTTTCCAGCGCAAGTTATTTACGACTTTTAGTAAATGGTCTGAAAATTTTTATATTTAAGTAAATAATAAGAACTCAAGTATCTATCTATTTTTAAAAAAACAGACAAACTTTTTCTGGGAGAAATATGAGATTAATGCTTTTTTTGCGACGTGTTTAGGAATTATCGGAATAATATATGTAAGCGTTCTTTGGCCATATTTGTTACTAAACCTCGGCACTGACAAGCCACCATTTTGTACACAAGCATACTAATTAGGATGTCTTTTTTTTCTTTACCACGACTTAATATTTTAACTGCGCAATATTTTAATCGAATAAAAGTATTAATAGTATTTTACTTTCAAAATGCACTAAATGTTTATTGTGATTTCTTTAAATTAGAGTTTTAAATGTCATTTAGCACCACAACATGCTACGGGCCAAGAAGCCATTAATAAATTTCAGCATAAATCATCCAGAATTGAGAAATTTCGCATTATTGTTTTCTGATAATAATAATAATATCAGAACAAAAATGAATATATACGACGTTCGAAACCGCCGGTGAATCTTTCGGGAATGCAAAGCGTGGGGTCACCATGTCCTTAAATGGATGCAGGCTTTAGTAATGACAAACTCAAGCTCTAGTTACCTGTTATTGTGTGTGTGTGGGGATTGCACATCATTGTAGTATTGTGTCAGTTCTCCGATTCCAATTTAAGCCTCTCGGTATTGTAAAGTTTGGCCGCTCAGTTGACGTTGCAGCACCAAAATTGGATATCGTGGGAAGAGACACATAACTCTATACAGACGAATACAATACACCCCCTCACTCTTGAAATATTATATTTTGTTGTTTCATTTTGAATAATTAATCTATTTGTTTATTTAAGTCGTAATAAAGCATAGTGTATCGCAATATTTCCTATATCAGAAGGTTGCTTGTTGTTGAGTTACAAGTACCTACCTAATTGAATAACAAAATCTTTATCTATTGTTTATAACCACGATTTGCCTGTTTGGCTCAATTAAATACGAGCTGAACCCGATAGTGCTTTGCTATTACTAGACTCAAGTGTATGCTTTTTATTTTTTTTATTGATTAATATAATTACATAACGAGGAACTTCAGCCCTACGGGAAATTAGATACAAAAAATGTTTTCTTATAAATGGTAAAAATTAGAGTCTTTAATGTAAAATTTCTTTAAAATGTCCGAAAAAAAAATATTTTAATAAAAACGCACTACTTTGAATGACGTCACTGGTTCATATGAACCATTCAATGATATTAGAGCTTTGAAGGATATCCGGTTTAGTCACCGTAAACGAACCAATCGGATGAACTGTCATAGAACAACCTCTGACGTCACATGCAGAGTTATTTCAGAAATACCATAATCCAGGGAGAAAATATGGAATACGTTTGTATGAAGCTGAGTCAGACCGCGCTTCTTCTTAAGATTAAACAATATTAAGTATACTTACAAAACTTTAATTTATGATAATAAACGGATAAACCTAAAAAATATTGTGTAATTTTTCATTGGTAAGCAGGTACCTGTATTTGTTTATGAATGAATTCTTTAAAACTTGAAATAGTTCATTTTCAAATGTATATTTTTTTGCAAATTTCAAACTTTGCTTTTCGTATTGACAGGGGTACACTTTATGTAGGAAAATGTTTTTTTTTTTTATGTATTAAATGTAGTTCTGAAAATCCAGCAAAAATAAAGGTATTTGTTTATGAATGAATTCTTTAAAACTTGAAATAGTTCATTTTCAAATGTATATTTTTTTGCAAATTTCAAACTTTGCTTTTCGTATTAACAGGGGTGCACTTTATGTAGGAAAATGTTTTTTTTTAAATGTATTAAATGTAGTTCCGAAAATCCAGCAAAAAAAATGGTTAGAAAATAAAAGGAATTTAAGGAAAGAATCTGATTGGGAGCCATAAAAAACGAATGTTGTTTGTAAACATTCAAAAACAAACTTTTTATATACAAAAAAATAACATCCTTCCATTTTTTTAGTATATGCTTTCTAGTCAAATGCAACCCTGGTGAACGATAAATAAAACATTTACGCTCCCAACTTTTTTTCTACTCAACAGATTCACGGTTTTAAGAGCTATAAAAATGCCCATCGTAAAGCCCATCGATTTGAAAAAAACCGTACGTAAATCGGTCCAGTCTATCGAGGACACACATACAAACTACGAATATTGCATTTTATAATATATATAAATATATATATATATATAGATTAAATCCCTTACTATCAAAGTGAAACCTTCAATATGACATGTGATGATTATTACGTATAATCGCATATCTAAAAATGATTATTTTTATTCGCTATTTGATATGTTATTTAATCGAAACACGAGATTGAAATCTACTTCTTGGTATCTTGTTGCTAATTTATGTAAAACATATTTATCATTAGCTTTGGAGTGTATTTATACATCAGTTTATATTATGTCCAATTTCAATATTATTTTATAATCAATCCATTGGGGACTTAATTTTGTCCTTGTTGTTTATATTTTTACATTTTTATGAATTACGAGTATCTAACAAACGTGATTTTGTTATTTACTCCTCAAGAACAAGCAGCCATGATCTTGTGTAATGATAATATGCTCAGTAATTTTATAAGTAATTACAAGCGATGCTGCAGTATTTATTATTATTTATTACTCTTTCGAGTTATTTATTCGGTTACACGAGTAGGTAGAATCCAGTTCCTGGATGATGTTTCTATTTGTTTAAGATTTGTGCATTTATTTTGTATTACTTACAGTTATTTACATTAGCCTCGGTTTACCGAGTGTGCAAATGTGTGTAAATTGCTAAGTGTTTATTTTGAAACTAAATTTACTCACCAAATGTCAGTTTTTTTAATAACACATGACTTCGAAATACAAGGAAATATGATAAAATAGTGATTTTCTTTATGAATCAGTAATCGGTACCTATATGTGTCATGTACCTACTTGAATCGGTATCTTTGTTCTAATTACGGAATACTTACCTACTTTAACGTAATATGCGATAAGTCACTAACGTATTGCTCAAATGCAAAGTTCCTAATTATATAAAAAAAAAACTATATTTCCTTACTGGATGTACGTTTCTGCGTCATTTTTAATTCGTCAGTGGAAACATAAAACCGGAAATTAAATGTTTACATCAGACGCCCGTAACACGTTGTGATATTAAAAGTAATACAGAACTAGCATTAGTGATTGTTAATATACGGCTCGGAATACAATATGATATGGTTCAATTCTCGTACCCGAGTGGTTTGTTTATCTCCCGTTTCGCTACAATAAATTCACAGTTATTCTCCGTACGAAGTAGAAAAATAAGCCACACTCCCGTATCTCGAGTGCGCGCATTGAGGGCTTAGCGCTTATCATTGTACAAACGTTGCACTGCTAGCTGCTAGCTGCTATCTGCTAGGGAGGGGAGGGTAACTTATGGAACTGATAATGGAGCAAGATTGAGTTTATCTACCGTCGTGGCAAAAATTCCGACGCATAAATATATCTCCCGCCCATTGCAGCGCTAGTTACTAGGACTGGTACAATAATAACGTGGAACTCGCGAGTTGACCACACTTTTACTAATAATTCATGGTGACCCTATCATTCGGTGTTGTACACGGTTTTAGCAATCGTCAGAAAGTGATTTCTGTGTTCGAACTATCTTTAAGTATCGCCATTTACAAGGAGAAGCATCGTTTACGGATACATCAGATAAAACGAAATGTCTCACTATGGTTCATGTGTTATCTTGTTCCATAGACCAGACATGATTCACTATTCGTTTCTCATTGTGAATTTCGTATCCCCGACAGAGTTTTCTAAATAATACCAAAAGAGATATTTCTACTGGAGGGCACCCAGACCTCGCGAAGGCGTCGGTTAACGTTTTACTGGGGAAGGATGAAATCTTCACTAGTAAATGACGACACGGTGGTATCTGCAACTACAGAGAGTCCAATGATGGCGGAGATGGATAAGGAGACATGGA
Organism: Micrasema longulum; assembly: GCF_059751315.1. Classification (NCBI taxonomy): domain Eukaryota; kingdom Metazoa; phylum Arthropoda; class Insecta; order Trichoptera; family Brachycentridae; genus Micrasema; species Micrasema longulum. The sequence goes on from NW_028277664.1 coordinate 263,095, forward strand.
TGGACACCTACCGAGAACAAGAAGCCGCCCTTGTGGACCTGACCTGTTTTGTTGCCGCCCTACAGGTCATTAATAACTTTATTAACCAAATACTATTTTTCGCGTATTAACTGTGTACATTTGTGAATAATCCATTTTTATAGAAATTGCTTCAGCGTACAAAAAACTATAACTCATTATCATTTTCCTATCCGCATCTAGTGGCGCAAAGTGCACTTCATTAATACTCCGATTAGAGCGTATCTGGATAATTTTTTGCATGGAAAGTAAGGTGATCAGTCTTGCGTTTCAGGTCCCAGTACAGAAAACATGGAATAGTTACAGCAGAGAAAGCGCTTCCTCTACATCCCTGAATACCGTTTTAAAGACTTTTGCTTTTATCAATTTCGCTCATAGCAAAAAATATTTTTTGTCAGTAAACGAGTTACGTTTTAAAAGTTCAATTGAATAAAACCGCGATTCCATTTCATTTAATTCTACTGCTTTAGCAAATTATATGGAAGGCTTATGCCGGCTATCGCCATTCTACCTCATGACCATATTCAATTACAGGAACCGAAATATAGCAAAAACTGTGTTGATTTACCTATACTAAATTCAGTTACAAAAAAATCTATATCCACTAAGGTAATAAATATAATATTATTAATTAAGATTGTTATTATCTTTGTTTTAAGCAATTTCTTAACTATGACGCCCTACAAGTCACCGAAATATTAATTCCATAATCATGCAATCAAAACTTGAAGAATATTAACTCTTAACTACGTCAATTGAATCAAGTCGCAATGAAATAATGCATTTGATCATTACAACATCAAGGGTTAGATAGACAACAGTACTTCTCTTTGATGAGAAAAGACAGCACAAAAATATTTTTTCAGTTCATAATACCCAGAGATATTGGGGTCCTTCGATAAAACATAATTCACCATCCCTTCTAAACATTTACTAAAATATAATAATTCCGCTAATACCGGTCACCATATTATGGAATACTACAATAAAGAACCACCTTTAAAACTAATATTTTATGTCGACATTACCAGTAATCGATCTCGCGACCTCAATCATGGCAGACGAATGTGCCAATTTCTATACTTATAGACGGAATAATCTCCGCCGGAATTCACTTTTAAGAATTCTTAACTTCTTCTTGCCATTGAATCGAAAACACTCGTCCAATGTTCTGGTTCTATCAATAAATAATTATAATAAAGTTACGGCTTATCGGATTAAAAAATGTCGTGGTAAAATAATTTTACGATTTAAAAATTACATGATAATATGGTTGTTTTTTTTTTTGCTAATGTAGGTTAAAGGAGTATGTAAATATTTTTATCGTAAAAATAACTTTCGGTTTGTTTTTTTAAATATGTCTGTGTTTTAAAACTTTTAAAGGGAAAACCTTGACTATTATATTCTCATGATAAATTAATCAAAAATTCTTTGTCGACTCCCTATAAGATGTTTTTTTATGACTACCTAAATACTTACTACGCATATAAGTTTATTTGTGTATTGTGCATTTACCATACATATGATAATTGTTAGCCTAAAACGTAGCTAGTGTTAGCATACGGTAAATAGTTTTCAAATACGTACTGCCTACCAACACATTTGCATATTCTAGAGAGAGAAAAATCAATTTATACTGTCCAGATTCATAAAAAAAAACTTCATCGGATTACACCACCACTGTTTACGATTTCAAAAAAGTTGCTAGGTCTCAAAAATATTATATTACCATATTACTTTTATAACGTGTAGTTTAATATAATAATATGTGCGTACTTGATCAATACTGTTTTAAATATACAAAAATTTACGTTCGTTCCAGATTAAAAAAGGTATTTCATATTTTACTTAATAGTATACTTACGTAAGAATATTTTAGTTAATTGTTTTAAAATTAATCTTCGTATATTTTTTGTGATGTAACGACTGACCAACTTCAATTTTCTTGACTTTCAATGCACCAAAATAATTTTCGTTAGATTATTTCGGGGATATTTTTCCCCTGAAAACAACATCAATCCCTTTTACTAAAAAAATAAACCCATTGTATACATTTAAAACTACAAGTATTAAAAAACCACCATCATTCCTTTATTGGTACAACGATTGACTCGTATCTGGAGTATTGTTTATTACATGATGATAACTTTTATTTATTTAAACGCTCCGTAGGTTTTTACATGTTTTACATTTATGAATGTACGGTCAAAAATTTATTTTACAAAATATAAAGCGAAAGAAATCAAAATAATCTTACAAAATATTTGGAATCATCTAAAATGCAATGTATAGCTTAAAGCAATAATTAAAACAAAAGTAGGAAATAAATCACGAAGAAAAAGAAAAATAAAAAACCATATTTACACATTAGTAAAAAATAAATAAGGTATACATAAAACACATGTATACATACAATGCAGTAAAGAGAACAAAATCGCATTTTTTCTCCCATCAATTTTTACGCAAAAATAATATATTATAGAGTAAAAACTATGTGTACAATTAAATGGCGAAAAGACCAAAAAAGATTAAGAAACATAGTAAGTTATTAATATTTATTTTCATAATAAGTCGATTAAAACATATTTGATTAAAATAAAAAACGAAAAAAAGTGATCGCTAATGATTATCAATCTTTCGCTTAAAGTGTCAGTTTTTCAATCGAACCCGGGACCTCAAGCATTTTAAACTGTAAATGTTCGTGCAAGGTAATACTTTTAAATCAAAAGTAATTTAATTTAAGGTCGCGTTGTTTAGGTAAATTAAACTCTGGTAAGTGTTCTACGACCTGCGAGGTTATTGACACTATGAAACGGACTTTCATTATATTAAACTACATTAATAATTGAGGACCTATCTAGATGCCGTATATATGTATATCTACATACTTGTGCCTTGTGCCTAGTGTCGATACATTGATGAACAACCCGTCGGCCATCGTGCACTTCCTGCATGTTTACGAGCCTCAAATTTGCACATCTCCACGCCCAATTTGATATTCGTATAAACCATTTCAAACGTGTAATTCAAATATTATAATACACTCAAATACGTAATCCTCGTTGGGTAACTAAGTGTCTATTTTTCAGCCTTGATATTTATAATCCTCAATGTTCATGACAATTATTAGTTTTATGTTACCTACTGATAGATAAACCTATCCAATCTGCCCCTTATCCATTTTATAATAGAAACGCAAAATTTTAAGTTGATAACTATTATTAATAGTTTATAGATATCACATGTGCTAATAATAGCAATGTACAAAAATATATTTACTTGTTTTCATTGATCTGAAGTGTAGTGTAAATGTTATTGTTATTCTACTTCTAAATCAAACCTCAGATAATCATATTGAATTCAAAAGATAATTGTAAACCGTTTGGTTCATAAATTTATTTTTTTGAAATATCATTCTAATAATTAATTATTAGTCATGCGGGTATAAAATATGTTTTTAAACATCTTTATTTTGTTTTTCACAGTTTAAACGTATGCTGAATAAGGAGTTGAGCCACTTTTCGGAGTCCAGCAAGTCAGGCAACCAAATATCCGAATACATCTGCTCTACTTTCTTAGGTAAGTTAAATTTAGACAATTTTATTAATTTAACAACCAATTTAACAATATTTTGACAATATTATAAACATAATCATTATTTTATCATTAAAACTTTATTACATAACGTTAATTTGTAATAAGTAAATTACATTTTTCTCGTACAAAGTAATTCCACTCACCTATTTCTTTATTTCTTTTTCTTTTCCCTTTGTTACCTTTAGTATTCTTGACGAGAAAACTTTTGACGATTAAATACAATGCATTTTCGTAAATAGTCGTTTAGTACATCATTGTAAACAAAATAAAAATCTTTCTGTAATCGTTGTCAAATCATTGTAATGTAAATGTAAATATTATCAGATGAAGCGCACGATTTTTTTTTTTTATGGAATCTTGGCTAGTTAATTAAAAAAATTGTTTCTTCGATTAAAAGGTAGGTCCGAGGTACTTTTCAAAATATTTGGATACTTTGTACCTACCTTTAAAAATATGTGATTTAACTATTGCATTCTACATCCTGGGTTCTATAAATACCTAGACGGTGTTTGTTTCAAAGTAATCAATCTTTATTTCAGATAAACAACAAGAACTTGATATTCCATCACTTCACGTTGAAGATGCAGCAGAAAGAGTTTGCAAGAAAAAAGAAAGGCCTCGTCATGCAACCGCCTCTAATACTATGTCTCAAGTAAGTTATTTATGTGGTTCACGTAACATGTTATACATGAAGGAATAAAAGCCTTAATTTCAACGTTTTGTTATGTTCATGAATAACAATTTATTATTAAAAAAATTTAAAAACCCTCACGACCAACTAGTACCACAATAATAATATATGTACGAATTTAACATTTTCCATGTTGGTATCACTTTGATATCTTAAATCACAGACGTCAAACGTCAAACGCGTAACGTCAAAAACAGTACAAAACTATCATTCCAATTGGTTTTCTTTGTATTTTATAACAGATCACTAGATAACTTTGTCAGAGAGATTTGCTTTTCGAATCAACGTATTTTAAAACTTTTTTTATTTATGCAGTTTTATTACGAGAGCGTCTTGGTTCTTTATAAGATTTAGTTATCTGGTAACCCGAATGTGTTTTACGAAGTTCTTGGGCCCGTTGGTTATGAGTTACGATACGCCTTCATTCATAATAATGTTAATTGGAGGAAAGGATACGGTTTAAACGAAAAATTGACCCAATAATACATTTTTTTTTCATAGAAGTATGAAAATCTCAAAAACCTTTGAATTTTTAAACATCAAACAAAACACAAATGTTACTGCTTGGATTCTGGAATAACTTTGTATGCATAAATAGACCGATCTAGCGTTGTTTGCTAAAAAAAAAGTATTCAAAATAATGTTGGGTAATGAAGCCAATACAGAAAAAATAAATACTAAAGGAGTAATAAATAAAGACAAGGAACGGATGCAAATGCAAACTACTGGAACGGATGTAGAACTACTCCCCAAGGAACACTCTTTCCACTGTTCCTTCAAATTCTGTCTCTGCTTGGAGAAATATACCCAACTAGCACATCACAACTTACAAGAATTTGCTACATCGTTGAGATCCAAAAGAAAACTTCATACTCTGCATAACCATGCAAGAACCTCACTCTTATAACAACAGCCTGGCACTGAAATCATTGAATTGCCACATTATCGATGGACCACTGGTCTGTCTGGTTTTATTACTTTACCTATCTTTAGCATTAAGTATCGTTCGAGCTTCGTGTATTCATATATTTTATTTAAACCACCTATATAATATAGAATCCTAAGATGTAAATAAATTGAATTGACATCCAGATAATTTGACACCAAAATGTTTATTAAATGTACCCATTTCCATGTTTATAAATGACATTCTCTGTTTATAAATAGCCAACTTGTAAGAGCCCTCTGGGGGCCCTTTATAAATGAATAAACTCAGTTCTTGCCATGTATTTTTTTTATGTGTTTATATAACTAATGATTCTTACTTCTTACTATAATTTTGTAGATATCGGGAGTGAAGCGAGCCCTGACACACACCAATAGCTTCACAGGTGAAAAGCTGCCACGCCATGGAGTGGAGAGTCCTCGAGAAGAGGAGCTGACCCAGGTGCTAGAGATAGTGGACCGTTGGGGTATTGACATATTTAAAGTCGGAGATCTAACCAACAATCGCCCCCTGACTTGCATCGCCTATACAGCATTTACAGTTAGTATTTTTTATTTCTACACCATAATGTTTTCATAATGACAAATATAATATCACATAAAAAATAATCATTGAAGGAATGGATAGTTTTATTAATAAGAATAATGTTTTTTTCAATAATTTTATGAGTACGAAATATTTGGTTATCAAAAAATGTTTAATGTATGAATTTTGTCTTGTTTTTATTATTACCTTTTTTCTTTTGTTTTGTGAATGGTATAAATAAAATCCGTCAATTAACATTTCATGTCCTCTGTTTTCAGAATCGTGATCTGCTAAAGAGTTTAATGATTCCATCTAAGACATTCATCACATTTATGATGACTCTCGAAGACCACTACATAAAGGACAACCCGTTCCACAACTCTATGCACGCTGCAGACGTGACCCAGAGTACGCATGTACTTCTCAACACCCCGGCGCTGGAGTCAGTGTTTACACCCCTGGAGGTGTGTGCTGCCTTGTTCGCCGCTACCATTCACGATGTAGACCATCCGGGCCTCACTAACCAATTCCTGATAAACTCCAGTTCCGAGCTAGCCCTGATGTATAATGATGAATCAGTACTAGAGAATCATCATCTAGCCGTCGCTTTCAAGCTTCTTCAAAATGAGGGATGCGACATCTTTATCAACTTTAACAAAAAGCAACGCCAAACGCTGCGCAAAATGGTGATAGATATGGTGTTATCGACAGACATGTCTAAGCACATGAGCCTGCTGGCTGATCTTAAAACTATGGTTGAAACTAAGAAAGTGGCTGGTTCGGGAGTTCTCTTACTAGACAACTACACTGATAGGATACAGGTGCTAGAAAACTTGGTGCACTGCGCAGATCTCAGCAATCCTACCAAGCCTCTTCCTCTATACAAGAGGTGGGTTGCTCTGCTTATGGAAGAGTTCTTCCAGCAAGGAGACAGAGAGCAAGAACAGAAAATGGATATCAGTCCTATGTGCGATAGGCACAATGCCACTATTGAGAAATCTCAGGTAAATCTTTCATTTATTTTATGGATCTGAATAAATCCGATAAGGAAATAATTTTAAATTTGGTAATGTTTCCAAAATAAAACAAGTTTATTGGATTATAATTCTACCTTATTTTTTTTAATATACAAATGGTATATTTTTTTAAATAAAGTGGAATTATAATCCAATAAACTTGTTTTATTTTGAATACATTACCAAATTTAATATGGAATTCTACCAATTGTCTGCATACCCAATAAATAGGGAAATAATTGTTTATGTAATATTAAAATCAGTTGGCTAAGCCACTGGCTTCTATGCGGGAAGTCATAGGTTCGAATCCCAGTACTAGTCAATTTTGAGTATTTGGTTGCTTATTCCACAATATTCACAAATTACTTATTCCCTTATTTCACAAATTTACTCACGTAAATTTTTCTACATGAAAGGCAAGGTGATCAGTCTTACGCTTCAGGTGCCTGTCTAGGTTGAAATGAAATATTGCAGTGTAGAACCACTTCTAAAACCAATATTTTACATCCGCCCTACTAATTCATATTACATAAAATACTAAGTAAGCATTAATTTATTACAGTCCATGGTTTTATTGTATTTTCAGTTACTCAATATTTCAGTAACCATATATTAAAAATATTTGATTTATTAATGTAGGTCACTTATGTGAGAAAATAAAATAAAAAAATCGGGTTGTAGTCTTGTGGCGCGGACTCAGGATCAAAAGTCCGAGGTTCGCACCCCACTCTACCACAACTTGACTCCCATATTCTAAGAGTGAGTTATTTACAATTTGTTGAAAATGGCCCCCAAATTTGAAGTATTTGCATAAATCATAAAATAATGCAAATGTTTCTTTTTATATAAAAAAAAAATCTGGGGATTGCTACACTAAGTCTGCGGGACTTCTTCCACGGTCCATAAGACTACCACGGGACCACGCAACCATACTGCTTGTAGAAGCAAAACAGAAACTGGTTGTAGAACCGTCATTTTTTTTATAGTAACTGTGCATTTAATGATTTTAAATTTATATATGTAGTATAAATTATTTACATACATATTTTTGTTACAATATAAATAAATTATTAAATTGTATTTCAGCAACAAAATAAATACAATTTTTCCAAGTCTTAAATTTTTTTATATTTGCTATTTGAATCTATACAGTAGCAACATTTCAGAAAATCAAATTTTAGCCACCCAAGATTAGTAAATTCAGTCAAACTTGGTTATTGCAATCACTGAAATAGCTGGATCTCTACATTGTACATGTGGAAACATTCGTTTACATTTAAATTTATGGTTTTCTCCATACATTTATTATGAGCTATTTCTAATACGCCGAACAAAAATACTGTCAAAACAGTTGAGAAAAAACTATTCATTTGTTTAAAAGCATAATTTTCAAAATAAGAACCTAAGTAATGAAATCCTAACAGGCGGCTAACTTAGGACCTATGTCACTGAGCGTAGGAATCGGATTGCATTTATGATACTGTGTAAGTTTGTAGTACCCCGGTAATATAAATGGTTGAAATTGTGTGTAAAAAATCTAAGCTTGCAGTAAGTACCAGCTCGGCATCACATTTACAGATTTTTTGTTGTTTATGAATAACACCCTTGTTTCGGGGATTATATGTTTTTCTTTTTTTTTTTCTATGGTCAATGCACAATAAGAATTATAAGTGGGTGATGTAAGATCAGTCAAAAACTAACCCTTGAATTATAAGCATGTCTACGTTAGAATTAAGACACTTCCTCTTGTTAAAGAGGAAGTGTCTTAATTCGTGAAAAAGTGGAAATTATTTGTAAAATAGAACATGGCGCAAAAAATGCTGAAGTGTGTTAAAAGTTTTCTCTATCCTTATCCACAGTGCCAATATTATGGAAAAGTAAAAATGTTTACTTGTTCGTGTTTGTATTTGAAATTTAGAAAGCGGTATATTTGAAATTTTTCCTTAATAATTTTATTTTTAAATGATCTGTATGAATATACCTATATTTGTTTGTTTACTTAGTGACAATATGCAATGGCGATTGGATTAAATGAAACCTCTCCATGGATGGTATAATGAGTAATGCTCATAACGAGCAAATTCAGTCGGTCCCATCTTCTTCGTAATAACCAATTCGACTAGATGTCATTTTCCTACTCTAATAAACAACAGAAAAATCCTTATCAATAGAATATTCTTAATAATCTTTCTACAATGATTTATAAGCGATTATTTTCATCAGGTGGGTTTCATCGACTACATAGTGCATCCTCTGTGGGAAACTTGGGCAGATCTAGTTCACCCTGATGCACAAGATATCCTAGACACGCTGGAAGAGAACCGGGACTGGTATCAGAGCATGATCCCCCCCTCGCCGCCCCTGCCCCGTTGGACGAGCCTCCCCCACTCTCCGACCGGCCCGACAGCCGCCTGGACAAGATCCGTTTCCAGGTTGGTTTTCCTTTCCCTAAGCAGCACCTAGTGCTCTGTGCGTGTGTTCCCAACCGGAATCTAACTGGCCCCGTGTTGCAGGTGACCCTGGAAGAAGGAGAGGGCTCGGAAGGAGAAGGCGGAATGTGACGGAGACTGACGGGCCTTTGCAAGAAACTGACGGAGAAAGTTCAGGGTTGGTGGCGCTTCCGCTAGTGCGCACTATCGACACATTGCGCTCGCACCACTATTCCCTCGAAGGCGGAACTTTGTATTATTACGCTGCTCTCTCTTGCCATATAACTGTTTTCTAGTGTTTTGCCGATCCCGGGCTGTGCCCTGGTTTAGCTGACGAAGAGCGAGACCGACTACTTTCTTATGGATGTGATGACGAGGATAGCTTTTCTATGTAGTCGTAATTTAATAAATGTGCGGTATATTTTATTTCTCATAAGTTTTATAAAATATTGTACATTTGCATTTGACTGGAGATTATGCTTCGAATGTCAGCTGGTGTGATTACTGAGTGTTTTGCTGATAGAAGTTATCAATTGTTTTGAAATAGCTAAGAATGTTAACAAAAATTTTAATGAGTATTTATTTGTCAAGACATAGTATAAGTGTTTAACTCAGTGTTTGTTGTTAATCCTATTCTTATTATTTGTATTTATATCATGTTCCTTTGTTTCTTTCTTAAATGTTATTGTCACGATACAAATATTTATTTCAGTTGAGCTGAATATAGGCAGGTCCTTTTGTTAATTGTACTAATTGATTTCCCCATAATTTTTATCCCTGACAGAAAATGAAGGATATAATCTCTTACACTATATAGGGTCTTGCGATAGATCTCTTGTACCAAACGTACAGAGTCCTAAGTACTGAGCGATCACTTATTGTACTACATTACTGAAGTAGATAGGGTGCTACACCTATTAATTAAGGTCCTATTGGACTATTTATTTAACTACTTATTTATTGACAGATTTTATAGCTAAATTAATGTAACCAACGTTGTTTCTATCTACTATGGGTAGCAGCAGACTGTCTATTCTTCAGTATTGCTTATTTGGTTACCACCAAGATCAAAGTGTTCCTTTAATGAATAAGTAAACCTTATGGTTTCACAAATTATCATCAGATTTCTATCCCTTAATGTAAATCATTCGAACTTGACTCACACTGTAGCAAATGTATTTTAAGCTTTTAAACAGGTTAAGTTGTGTATGTAAAGGCTTAGGATATTTGAACCCTATAGCAGATACGCTCTGTATGCACATACTATTCTGCAAACTAATTACATTGTATGTGTATTATCATTAATGTCTGCATATTTATTAAGTACCTTTTCATTTCCTTACAGCAAGATTGAATGACTGAATGTACATTACATAGAAATAACATTTGATCATCGCCAAATCTCACCTTTTCTGTATGTAATACATAATACGAGTAATGAGTTAAAAAGATAAATTTGATCTGCAATGCTGGACATTGTACATTAATTTTACTTGCAAATTGAAATAGTATTTAATTAGTCATAATGATCAATGTGTCTAGAGTTATCATGATATGGATTAAAGCAGGGTGTTTCACCAGTTAATTAAGGTAGTGTTACGAAATGAGATATTAACACTGTTCATCTGTTTCGACAATTCAGTTTGACATATAACAGATTTTAAATTAACACGGATGAAACCCTAAAAACGAACTGTTGTATTTGTCGAATGAACCTGACAAACATTTACATACATATATACATGTATTTTTTTTTTTTCAATAGTACACATTCTAAGTAAATGTCATAGAAAGATGTATTTAGTACATATTTCCAACAAACCTGGGATTATCCCGCTGGTCGCTGGTCGCTGGTAAGAAACCAAAAACCTAGATAAATTACTAATCACAATACATATAACCAAAAATTATAGCTGTACTACATAGCATCCTTAACAATATAAAGATATTTCTA